>NC_069665.1:19109030-19301530 GCF_027244095.1 Hemicordylus capensis
GGGAGGGGGGGCACATGCAGGGAGCAGAAAGGGAGGAGGAGCAAAACTGAACAGAACAGCACACTATGGTTTGAAAAGTAGGAAGGTTCCAGAAGGATGGAGAAAGTGCATTGGGGGGGGGGGAGAGAGAGAAGAGAGAGAGAGAAGGAGCAATAAAACATGTATGTAACCCCCCTGGTTTAACCAGACAAAGAAGGTTAAACCAGGGGGGTTACATAGGAAGATAGACCATTGGTCTATCTAGCTCAATATTGTCTCCTCTGACTTGCAGGGGCTCTCCAGATCTTCAGGCCAGAATTTTTCTCAGCCATGCCTGGAGATGTCAGGGGTCGAATCTGGGGACTGTAGCTCAGTGGTAGACTGACTGCTGCCAGTCCATGCTGACAGTACTGAGCTAGATGGACAGCTCCTCACTGAGCAAAGCAGCACCTTTTAAAAGTGGCAATTTATATTTATTGAGCGGCGGGGTGGGGGGGAGAGCAACTGACCCTATCCATCCCCAGCACAGCATCCCTCCAACAGCTGTTGCTGGTGTCTAACTTGTGTTTCTTTTTTAGATTGTAAGCCCTTTGGGGACAGGGAGCCATTTTATTTATTTATATCTATGTAACCCATTTTGGGGACTTTGGCTGAAAAGCAGTGTAGAAACATCCGCCGTATTCGTTAGAATCTGCTTTGCCTGTAGAAGATCTCAGGATCAATCCTCACCAGGTAGGGCTGGAAAAGACCCCTGCCTGAAACCTCGGAGAAGCTGCTGCCAGTCCGTGCCGGTGGTACTGAGCTAGATGGGCCAATCGTCTGACTCCGTATAAGGCAGCTTCCTCTGTCCCTATGACTTTCTGCATGCCAACTGAGCCCCGGCCCACTCCTCAGTTGAAGAAAGGAGAGCCAACACAGAGTAGAAAAGAGTGGAGAATGATGTGAGGAAATGAGAAGTGATCGTCATCAGTTATGCATGTCATTAAGTGTGACCGATAACATGGAGGGAAATTGTGTGTGTGTGTGTGTATGTACATGTGTGATATACACACATATAGTATATACACGATACACACACACACACAATATAGAAATGGGAATGCTCCATTTAAAAAAGAAGAAGAAGAAGGTAGTATAATTCTCCCACCAGGCAAGGGAGTTCAAAGAGGCTGGCTTACTGGCTTCCCATCCTCACTCCATCTTTCCTACAGAGCTGCATCCAAGCCCTGCTTTATAGGTGACTGCATACATCAGGGAGTGCTCTAAGTGTGTCTTTACAAGTATCCTGAATGCTGTTTGAGTATGGAAATTACCGACAAAAGAAATTAAGAGCAGGAACCCCATGATTAGACTAATGCATTGATCAAGTCAATTCTTCTCTGTTTCACTGCCAACACACCACATATAAAAGCGTCATTAAAGAAACTTTGCTGTCTCTCTTACTAATGGTCTACAATTTGAGCGAGCCCGGGTGATTGACAGGCTTTGCCAGGGCTGCCTGTGTTGTTGGAGAAAGCCACATCAGATCAGCGGAAGCTTTAAGCAAAGCATAAATTATAGATACACGTCTGTTTCTTTGATGATGTGAGACTGCTAGGTGCATCCTACTTCCATCACACAAAGAACCGCACTTTCAAGCCGCTTTTTCACTTTGTCACATCACATTTGGAAAAACAACAGTGAAAACGTAAATGTTCGCTCTCTATTTTTTTTTTAACAAACAGCCTGTTCAAAGCGAGTCTTAAAAGTTCTCCCTCCCTCTCTGCCTGCCCCCCCACTTCCCCCCCCCGCCGCTTTAGAATTAATTAAACATAAAATGAGTGTTAAATTTCAAAGTTCAATGCGGCAAGGATTACAGCTTAGGTTTTTTAGTATCTATTTGTCACTGTTCGACATGGCTTTGCATGGCATAGCCACTGAAATGGAATATTCCGGGTATTAAGGCCACCCTGAAATCAAAGAGGTTCACAAAGTCATTTAAAAAAAAAAAGCAAAAGACATTTTTTGCTCTGTAAATTTTATTGTGGAAAGGTGATACGATTTCCTGCTTGCTCTAGGGAAAGCGAATTCTCTTTGGCACTATGGTAAACAGCATTTTGGGGGTCCATCAGCATAAATAGGAATGCATGAGTATTATTCTGTGCCAGACACACAGTGGAGGAAATTCTTGTTCTCACTGTGGAAGGGGCCCTCTTAATTCTACAGTGAAAAATATCGCAGGCTTGTAGTCAGAGTTACAAATGAAATTATCTCTCTCGTTCTCTTGGTTAACTGAAAACAATCTGCATTTGAGCTGATGTAAAGAAGGAAGAAGACAGCAGTTAATTACACACACACACAACACAACACACACACACTTTGTCACCATTCCATATTTCAGCGCAAAGAAGTCTGCATACCCTCCTTAGTTCTGACATATGGATGGATCTTTGACATACTGTATTTCCCTGAATCCAAGACTAGGTTTTTTCCAAGTTACTTGGTACTAGAAACTGGGCAGGGTCTGTGTGTGTATGTATGTGTGTGTGTGTGTGTGTGTGTGTGATCTTAAATGCAGAATCCTCTTTCTTTGGGGTAAATACAGGTATAAGCTAAATGTAACCTCTGCTTTTTAAGGAGGTTGTCTTAAATTCAGAGTCGTCTTCTAACTGGGTAAACAATTTAACCTCTTTTTAAAACGGGTGTTTTATAGCTGCTTCCCTCACAATGTAATCTTATATAGATTTAACTAAGAGTTAATTTAGAAACAACTCCATTTTCTCCTCCAACTTTCCCTGCCTTTGCCTTTCTGACTCTACCCGCCATACTCCCTATGGGATCCCCACTGGGACAAACTTCTAAACAACAAAACATAAAAGATACTGGATAGAATACAACAGGGGGTTGTCTTAAATTCAGAGTCGTCTTCTATTTGGGTAAATACGACATCACTCAGTTAGAGTGTTAGAGAACCAGAGAAATCTCAGAGAAAATGTACTGTCGGTATATGCCAGAAGAAAATACACTGTACCTTTTTCTATGAATCCAAGTGTTTTGCAGTGCACATGGGCTGCTATCATTGATGCAATGTTTAAAATATGTCAATAATATCCTAACAACCCCACTCTCTCTCGCGCTCTCAAAGTATTTGCTAATGGGCAGTTTTGTTTAAATAGAAAGAGCTTTCTTGGGCAAAGCTTCAGCAGCCCTTTGTAAAATACTCATCCTGTATCACTTCTTTAAGAGATCAGACATTTCCTTCTCCCTGAAGGTTCGAAGATCTGTACGTTGACATAATTCTGCACCAGTCACTCTGGCAATGTAACGTAGACAGTCCATATTCCCTCCGGACCGTGGCCTCTGTAACTGTGCCATCATTCACTTAACTTCACCTTATCTTTAAATAAGTTTAACCAGAAGGGACTTGTTCAACTCGCCACCTCTTGAGTGATCTGAATTATTTATGTGATCTTCATATGCGCTCGTTAAGCTCGATCTGGCTGGCCGGAGTATAACTGTGTATTTGTTTCACCCATAAGAGTACCACAGGGCTGGAATGAAGACAACCTTCAAGAAGAATTTGATATTGTTATTGTTATTTTATTATATTTTGGTATCCTTCTTCCATGGAAATTGAGAGCAATCATGTCACACACACACACCTGCCCCATGCATGATCCAAAATGGTGGCAGGGTGTCTCAAACAGATCCTTTCATAACACGTGGAGAGATATTGCTGTGTTGGGTTCTCCCCATTCCCAGTTTCTGGAGTGTCCCCGCACTTCGCCAACTGCTTTCATTTTTGTTGCTTCTTCAGTCAATCACAAAATTCTATTTGGATTGATATGTCCTGTAGAGAATATTGCTTATTTATTTATTTATTTATTTATTTATTTATTTATTTATTTATTTATTTATTTATTTATATTTTATTTAACCTATTTTTATTCTGGCCAAAACTCTGAGTGGTTTACCCTAAGACAACACAGATGAAAGACCAAGTTAGAATATTAAATCAACTTAAAACAATGATCAATACTGTAAGTCTGTTTAAGATCTATAGATATGTGTACATCGATCTATATGTATACAAGTCCATGTATACTCTACTGCAGAGCTCGTCATTGTAAAGTACGAGAGCCAGCAGCCTCCACTTGAAAAATAGTCAAGATCACTGCTGTACTGCAAAGGCGTTGAAGAAAGGGACCCTTCTTCTAGACAGTTTTTTATTTAAAGAATTAGCAGTGGAAAACATGGTCATTATGATTATAGGGTTTCACACACACAAAAATCTATTAACTCAGTCAAGGTATGATAATAATAAGTGATAATAAAAACAGCCTTAAAATGATTCGGAACCATGTTTTCCAGTAAATTTGTCCCAGGAGTAGCACTTAAATTTTAGTATAATAATAACAGTTAAAAATACAGGGCTCTTATCCTGCACCTTTTGTAGTGAATAATCCCAATAAAGATTTCAAAGTGTATACAGAGATTGCTCAATTATTATTATTATTTTTAAAGGACTACTTCCTGCAGTTTGAATAGGCAATGATTTTTAGCAAAGTCTGGTGGGGATGTGCAAACAATCACTTCTCTTCAGGGTGTAGTTTTGAATGTAGAAGGCAAAAGCTTAATTGATTGAGCCAGGACACCAGGGTAAAAGTCATCTATAGCAATATGTTCACAATATTATCTTTTGCTTGTTTGTAGTCTTCATAAAATGTCACTTTCTACAAGGGACCAATCCTCTTCCATGCATCCTGGACATCCTATGAGAAGCTATAGAGCACAGAAAGTTAGAGCAGATCTATTTCTATTCCTTCTGTGTGGGAAAACCTGTGTGAGATCCTGCTATACATAGAGGGTGTCATGAGCCTGCATCTGGGATACCCCCAGTTGGGATGAGCTGGACACCAGAGTGGAAACACCCTATGAATCCAACTGGGGTGGAGAGCCAGTCTTGCAGTGATTGATTGATTAAGTGCTGTCAAGTTGCTGTTGACTCTTAGCAACCACATAGATAGATTCTCTCCAGGATGATCTGTCTTCAACTTGGCCTTCAAGGTCTCTCAGTGGTGCATTCATTGTTGTTGTAATCGAGTCCATCCACCTTGCAGCTGGTTGTTCTCTTCTTCTCTTTCCTTCAACTTTCCTCAGCATTATGGACTTCTCAAGGGAGCATAATGTGTCCAAAGTATGATAGTTTGAGCCTGGTCATTTGTGCCTCAAGTTAAAATTCTGGATTGATTTGTTCTATGATCCATTTGTTTGTTTTCCTGGCTGTCCATGGTCTCCTCAAAAGCCTTCTCCATCACCAAAGTTCAAAAGCACCAATACTCTTTCTATCTTGCTTCTTCAAAGTCCAGCTTTCGCATCCATATAGTGTCACGGGGGAAACCATTATCCGAATGATTCTAATCTTTGTAGGTATAGACGCATCACGGCATATAAATATCCTTTCCAAGGCCATCATTGCAACCCTACCAAGTGCTAGTCTGTGGCGTATTTCTTGACTGCTGGATCCTTTACTGTTGATGGTCAATCCTAAAAGGCAGAAGCTATCCACCACTTCAGTGTCTTCATTATCAGTTCTGAGGCTGGTTGCTGTGTCCGTTGTCATTAGTTTAGTCTTCATTAGTCTTGCAGTAGTGAGCATGAATTTGCTAAGCAGGGTCTGCCTTGGTTTGCATTTGGATGCATACATATGCGCACTGTAAGGTATTCCCTTAGGGGATGGGGCGGCAACAGGAGGTAGAGGGAAAGGGAGATTCCTGAGGCATGCTCCCACAGAGCATGTTGTGAGAACCCATGGAAATGGTGATGATGACAGATTGGCAACACGTCAGCCCAAGCTCCTCCCAGCTCTGATGTCTGGAGGAGGGGATCGGGTTGGCAACGTGCCAACCCAGCAGCCGCAGTCTTTCCCAAGTACTCACAGACATGAAATGGGAGCCTGCTTGGCACTGAAAGCCCGGTTCCACTCATCCTGGCATTCAAAAGATGGTGAGAGCCAGCCCAATATGTATCCCACTTTGGTAACTGTGTGATGTCCTAGTTTGGACTTGGAAATTAGCTGGGAAACTCTGGAGAAGCTCCAGTGGGTAAGGTGAATCGGCAACCACTCGACGCCTTCCTCATTTTCATCTCCAGAGGCTGCTTGCTTCTATAGTGCTGAGCCGGACTCGGTTCAATAGCACGCATTTTGTGGAAGCAGAAAGACTTTAGCAAATAATTTCAATAAAACTTCTTTGATTGGGCTGGTTGAATTCTGATTCACATGACCACTTTCTCAGGTTAGACCGTCAGTGCAAGTGAGAGAAGCAATGAAGGGAAGAGATGCCCTTGTATGAATGATTAACCTAAATGCTGAATACATTTCAAAGGCTTTGGGGTCTTGTGACCCTGATTTTCAGAAATCGCATGGGATGATTAGCTTGGGCATCCAATCAGTGATGAAAAGCTAACATCCTGAATGTAAATCTTGAACTGCAGTGTGGTAACGACACATGAATCATTCATATGGAGTATATCTTAATTTCTTGATCCTGCTTCTAAAAATAAAGCCAATGATTCTGTAACTTTGGCAATGTGTTGGAATAGCTTGCTTGATGAAGCTGCTTCCAAAAGATGTTGAGAAGATGCAGCCATCAATGTGTACTGCTGGTTTCCCCTCCTCTTTCTCTCTGCTTTTCCCATTCCATCAATCTTATTGAGTCGCCTTTGAGAATATTTCTCTGGTCTGATTCACATGGTGATGGTAATGTGGGTTCTGTAGGAATCCCAGATCCCTGAGGCAGACGTGCTCCTGGATCCCTGAGGTGGTCATGTGAACTTGGAAATGTTTCTAGAACCCTGAACACCAAGGCATGCACACTCCTGCAGAGCATGTTATATGAACTCAGAAATTTTCCCAGAACCCTGACTGGTACCGCTCCAAACCTACATCAAGCCCCTGTTGGACCCGTTCAGATGATACTTTTAAATGTGTTTTTAGGATATCTGTGGGTTTTTTTTTTTAATACTCACTTGGAAAATAGATTCAGATGAACAGCCTAACATGGGTAGAGTGTATTCTTCCAATTATGTGCTTAGAACCCTGCTGTACCTTCCTTTTACAGATGCAAGCCTATCACTCCCTAATCTCTATGGTTCCCAGGCTTGGTGGTTTTGTTTTTTGTAGTCTGGGTGAGGTTTGGAACCTACCTACAAAAACTGGACAGATGTTTCTATCTTTTGTGCATTGGTCTGAGACTGGGACAGAGTTGAGGCCCAAGCATTGTATGGGAAAGGATCCTCCCAGTTCCCAAGCCCACAACCCCAGGTTAAGAACATAAGAACAGTCCTGCTGGATCAGGCCCAAGGCCCATCTAGTCCAGCATCCTCCTACAGGCAGGAGCTGAGGGCATGTCCTCTCTCCTGCTGTTACTCCCCTGCAACTTTTATTCAGAGGCATCCTCGGGGGTCTCCCCAGAAAGCCCCACGTACTTGCACAGGGCATTCTGGGACTTCCGGGGCCTCCCAATCCCTGCCGCCCCTACCCTGCCACCAAGCCGGTAGTCGTGTGGGCGACCGATACGGGCTAAGCCTGCTCTTATCGCAGAGCCCAGTTAGGTTCTCCACACTGCTCTTGTGCAGAGCCTGTTTTTCACATTTATTTTATACCAGAAAGTGGGTGAAACTTGTAAACAGCACACTTGCCTTCTTCCACCTATGTCAGTTAGTGTGACAGAGATTAAAAGAACTCTACCCAAACACATCACCTCAGGCAAGGAGGAAAAAAAATGTGCCAAAAGTATGTCCCACCTTCATAACTGGATGATTCAGTCCTGGGCTCTGTCCTGTTTACAGTTCCTACTATGGTTAAGCAGGGGGAAACACCACATTGCAATTCAGATGATCATCCGATCACATGATAGTGACTACCCCACATTCTAAATCTTGAATTACATCTTGTATTTAAATCCATGGTAGAGATGTATGGTTTTCCCATTTGTACATAGAGAAATCTAATCACATGTTTAAAATATCTCTGAACTCGCCCACCGGTAATCTAGGACGTAAAGAGGGCTTGGTGATATAGGCTTGATGTAGGTTTGGCACAGTGCTAGTCGGGGTTCTGGGGAAATTTCCAAATTCACATAACCGACCCCGTGGGAGTGTGCGTGCCTTGGTGATCTGGGTTTCCCATGGAGCCCATATTGCTGTCACCATGCAAGCCAGCAGCCTAAAAATTGTGGCTTACATCTTTCCAGCATTTAATGCTGCAGTCTTGCTCCCTAAAGACCAAACGTGTTTGTCAATTTGTTTGGCTTGATAGCAAGAGCTCTTATTGTAAGACCTGGTGCCATGTCCAGGTCAAAAGTAGGAAGCTGTCCCTGACAAAGATGCTGGAAGCCCTTAAATCTGGGTCATTTTAATTGATCCCAGCAGATTCCCTCACTGCTGGGCTCCTTTGGTAAGACCACCTGCATCCTTACCTGGAGGTACTTGACTCCTTGCCTAGCAGCTGAGGCAATCCCTATGGGAAGAAATGGTTCCTTTTCTTACTCTAGGGAAGATGATTTAACCTCCTCCTTCCCAAACAGTCCTCCCGGTTTATAAGCACCTCCACAGGAGACTGGAGAAGGTTCATAGTTCTGCTTCATTATATTTCTCCCCTTTTCTGTTCCAAAGAACTGTGCTGATGAATAGCACCATAGCACATGACCCCATGCACATTTGTTATAGATACTGGCTGAACTATTTCCTTCCTTGGGTTAATAGCCCAGAATGGTCTGTTGATGTTTCATCAACTGGAGCTAATGACAGTAGATGGTCACCTGATAGCTAGAGATCTCTCTTGAGTGCTTGGACAGAGATGGACATCAGCTTGGAGAAGGTGATAGCCTTCCAACTGAGTGGAGGGGACAGAGGGAGATGTGTATGTGTGTAGCAGGATTTAGCAGTGTGTGTATAGCGGTTTGGGGTTAAACAGAAGCAGAGAGTGAGCTGAAAGGCTTTAGTGTGATGAATATTGGAATAAAATCACCCTATCCCCCCATTTCATTTCATTCAGCTAGGCCTAAAGACAAAGACCTATCTCTAATCTTTTTTTTTAACCTACTTGCTTTGCTTCTGCAACTCAGTTGTTTTTCAAGATTTTTCTTTTAGAACCTAAGTTTTATCTTGCTTCTCAAACATAAGGATTAGAGTAAGGAGGTTAATTATAAATTTGAGCTAAAGTGACAATAAATCAAAGAAGTAAACAAATGTGTATGTGACTACTAGTTTCATATTAAGAGAGGACTGGAAGGTTGGCATGTTTAATTAAGTTATGGTTTTGTATGGTCACAAGAAATTTTAGGATTAAACAAAGATGGAAATTTAGATGGAAGTAAGGTTGCATTTGGGCACTAACCTTGACTCCTTTCTTAACCTTATATTTTGTAAGTATCTTGAAATCTCCTTGAACTATGCTCCTTGAAATATTTTCATGAACTCCTGTGTAATCAAATCAAATATCCTTGAAATATTTTCATGAACTCCTGTGTAATCAAAGCTGTGTCATAAGAAGAACCTAACAGATATAAGCAACAGGTGAAACATTAAAAAGCCTCTTTTAAAAGATGTGCTTTTAAAAAAAAACACTGAGAGAGGGAGCATGGTGAAGCTCTTCAGTGAGGGGCCATGAAGCTCTTCCAAAGCCGAGGGGCCACAACCGAAAAGGCCCTGTCTCTAGTCTCCTCCAACCATATATCTGTTAGTGGCAGGCCCATGAGCAGGGCCTGAGATGATGAGTGGAGGGCCCTGGCAGATTCATATGGGCGAATGCAGCCCAACAGGTAACCCAGCCCCAAGCTGTATAGCGCTTTAGAGATCAACATGAGCACCTTGAAGCTAGCCTGGAAGCGGACTGGTAACCAATGAAGCTGCCACAGGATGGGTGTGATGCTCGTGAAGTGACTTGCACCTATGAGCATCCTTGCAGCAGCATTCTGAACCAGCAGAAGCTTCTGAAACATCTTCAAGGGCAGCCCCATGTAGAGTGCATTGCAGTAGTCCAATCTGGATGTTACCAAAGCATGAGTGACTGAGGTCTGCTCTGACTTCTCCAGTATAGTATATATGCAGTACTCGAAGCTGTATAAGTAAACTAATATATTTATAAAAGTTTTCCTCTTAAGTATTTATCTTTGATGTTACAAAGATGCTCTCATGAGGAATTTGGCTGCATGTGAGAGGTTATTTGGATAGGGACCACAGTGATGGGGGAACTTCCCACTTAACACCAATTCCTCCACAGAAATCACTCCAAACCTATATAGTTCTCAGTTTTTAGCTTTTTGTTAATAACTTGTAATTTGAAACTTTTTTAATTAAAAAAAAAAACGTCAATTTAAATGTGTTTTTAGTCTGGTCTTTTAACTTGTTGAACGTGTTTATTTCACATTGTATCTGTTTTATTATTGCTGTGAGCTGCCCCAAGCAGCAGTGTACTGGAGGGGCAGGGTGTAAACATGTTAAATAAATAAAATAAACAAATAAACCTATTAGATGCAGAGGGGGAACCTTCTGGGCATGAGTTTGTGCCTGTAGGTTCCTCCCTCTGCAGATGCAGCCCCTTACAAGGGCCCATTATGGTCAGCATCAAATTGTATTGCTCTGAAGCCTCAATGTGTTTCCAGAACTCTAAAATCCAGGGAGACAATCCACTGAGATCAAATTCAGAAGCCCCCCGTAGGTGCTAGTGGCTGCCCTGCAGCAAGCCATGCCTGGCCATTTTCAAATCACATGTAGTTTGTTGAAGCAACTCAGTTGTTTTTGGTTCGAAAGAAAACGCCATCTAGGGAAGGTACCTTGCCCAGTGCTGCCTGCCATTGACTTCTCTCTTCTCACACAATCTTGATTACCGTTTAAGTTTCATATTTAGGCCAGGGCAAAGTCAGTAAGGCCAAGAGGAAGTGGACAGGCCAAGGTCACTTCTGAGGTTCCTAGCTGAGTGGAGATTTGAACCCTGGTTTCCTCTGTCCAAATCAAAATCTCACCACCCATGTATGCTTATTTTGCAGTGTTTAACCCAAAGGAAAAAGAACATAGGAAGCTGCCTTATACTGAGTCAGGCCATTGGTCCATCTCACTCAGTATTGTCTACCCAGACTGGCAGTGGCTTCTCCAAGGTTGCAGGCAGGAATCTCTCTCAGCCCTAACTTGGAGATGCTGTCAGGGAGGGAACTTGGAACCTTCTGCACGCAAGCAGGCAGGTAGTCTTCCCAGAGCGGCCCCATCCCCTAAAGGGACTATCTTACAGTGACACATGTAGTCTCCCATTCATATGCAACCAGGGTGGGCCCTGCTTAGCAAAGGGGACAAGTCATGTTTGCTACCACAAGATCAGCTCTCCTCCCTTCTGAGCACCCTGGGCCCCCACCAGCTGCCCCATAATATTGATCATGTGCTTTCTCTATTTTTTTGTGAATTTCCTATGGAGAAATAGAGTACTTTTATTAACATTGCACATTGCTAAACCATTGTACTCGCTTCCAGATGCTGCTTTTCATTTTCTGCTGAAAGGAGACCTAAGCTAAATACAACACTTCCTTCACTGCCTAGTATGGCTGAATGCACTAAATATAAAAACCTTGATTTAAGCATTTTTGTATTCAAAGATCATAGGCAAGTATTCATTTGAAGGTTCAGTGGCATTTTGAAATGAGAGCGTCATATATAAAGATGTCAGCAATGGAGCCTCCCATGGTGAGGTTGAAAGAAAAAGAAGAACCAAATGAATAGAAGAGTTTCCAGGTTCCAAGGAATTTTAACATCTCATTACTTAGATTACTCTACATGTAATTTTCCAATATTTCATATTATAAACTTTTGAATGGTATTGGTTAAAATTACTTAATGCCTGTCATCAACTTCATCTTGTTCATTATCTGCCTTAAATAAAACCCCTTAAAAAATCGCTGGTTGCTGTAAGTAAGCAATTTTCTGACAATACACATTCTGCAACACTTCCAAAGCTTGCAAGAGAAGAAAAATAGGGGGGTGAGGTGGAAACAGGATGGTGGTGAGGGGGCAGACCACCCTGACGACTTCTTGAGCAAGAACGTGTCTTAATACATATCACTAGCAGAGGTTGCTGTGGAATTTCAATGTATTCCAAAGGAACACATCATTCCTGAAATCCTTTAGCCTTTTCTGTCCCTTGACCAAACCGTGTTTCATGTTGGTAACTGAGGTATTATCATGAGAGACGATGCTTTTGATTGGGGCACGATTCTGCTCGTTAGTCAAATGAGCCATGTGATGAATGCGTCGCTGTCAGAAGCTGTAGTCTTCGTCAAGCACCAATAGATGGGTCTCCATATTTGGTCTCGTATCTGTCTTGGATTGTATCGATCCAGTGCAATCAAGGTCAGGGATGAGCTCACCAGTCCAACCTGCATCATGAAATTTGTGTGTCCGTCTTTCGACTTTTGCTTCTATAGCTGTGCAGTAGACTGACTATAAAAACAACTTAGATTTTTTTAAAAAAGATTATTCTTTGCGTGTCTGGAGTGTTGAATAATTTCTTATGGCAGTCTGTGATTCATATTTTGTGACTTGTCTCCAAAGTTCTGGAGTTATGGTACCTGCTGCCCTTGATGACTAACGTAAAGTGGTATTTGTGTCTGATGCTCCTTATTGTACCCCTTAAGGGATTGATGCACATCACCAGCAAGGCTGCTAACCCACAGCACAATGTTAAGAATTTGTCCCAAGTTAATTTAACAGCAAAGAGCAAAACTTCTGAGGTAAGAATCTTTAAATATTTGTTTTACTTAAGTATCTCTAACTATTGTGTTGTTGTTGTTGTTGTTGTTACATTTATATCCTGCTCTTCCTCCAAGGAGCCCAGAGTGGTGTACTACATACTTGAGTTTCTCCTCACAACAACCCTGTGAAGTAGGCTAGGCTGAGAGAGAAGTGACTGGCCCAGAGTCACCCAGCTAGTATCATGGCTGAATGGGGATTTGAACTCAGGTCTTCCCTGTCCTAGTCCAGCACTCTAACCACTACACCATGCTGGCTCTCTTACTTAAGTATCTCTAACTATTGTGTTGCTTTAATGTTAGCTGTGTTTAACAACAAAAAAAGTAAAGCACCTGGAGATGCGGATATCAGGCATATGGAATATAGGAATATGAGAACAAAGCAAGCAAGCAAACAAACAAATAATGTGTGTCGGGACTGACCCATGGGTAGTGGTCAAGCTGGAGGCAATAGCCAGAGCATGGATATTCAGAGTTCCACAAGCTAGAACTCTGAAGTAATGGTTATTACCTTTAAAGCCTTTAATGCTTTGGGCCCTGAATACCTGAGAGACCACCTGCTTCCAAGGGTTTCTACCCACTCAGCAAGATCATCAGAGAGGCCTTTGCTCTGTGCGTTGATGTTGAGAGAGGTGAAAGTGTCATGCACACAGGACAGGGCCTCCTCTGTTGTTGCCCCCATGTTTGTTCTCTGACATCTGTGGCTGCTCTTAAAAAACGACTCAAGCCTGTTCTATTCACTCAGGCTTTTACCTCTTAGAGTCTGCCAGGTTTTCTCAGCTTTCTTACTTGGTTTGTTTGTTTTGGTGTGTTTATGGTTTTTAATGTTGATTTTAAGGGTTTTAATGTAACTTTTATGGAATTTAATTTTATTTCACCTGTTGTAAACCGCCTTGAGATATGTTATGAAAGGTGGTATAAAAACTGGACAATAAATAAATAAATAGATAGATAGATAAAAGCTAGAGCAAGTGTGGCCAATAGGTAATTCAGGGACAAGCATTAGCTTCCAGGCTTATCTTAAGAAGCTCCCCAGGCATTTGGGCTTGCTTCTCCTTCCCTTCCCTTCCAGACAGCAAATCTGATTGGCTGGCTGAGGGATGATTGGCTGTACTGTTTTTAATCATTCATTGAGGCGGGTCTCATGATCAGTGAGACCTGCTTTGTCCGGGTTTGTGAGGAGAGCGGGCTAAGCTCTCCCCGCAGAGGATCGTGAAGCCCTGCCTGGGCAGCTGGATCGGCCTTGCACACAACTGCTGGCTCCGTGGTGGAGCCGGTGGGGGCTGGGGAGTTTGGGGGCCGTGCGGCCTCCGTAAGCTCCAGCATGCTCTGCGCGAGAGTGCAGGGCATGCTGGAGAGACTTCCAAGTCGGAAGGCTGTTTTTAAGCCTCCCGGTAGGGAGTCTCCTCGTGAGTAGCTGTGGCGCAGAGCTGCGCCGCGGCTACTCACAATCCAAAAAAACGGGTTTGCGGAGCACTCGCTCCACAAGGGTTTAAGGGGTAGATTACTTGAGTGGGTTACCTGCTCAAGAACTACCGGGCTCGCAGCCCAGCCTGGGGGTTCACACCATGGGACAAAATTGGGCTAGCGGCTAGTCTGATTTCATCCCATCGTGTGAATAGCCTCATTCTCTTCAAGTGGTCAGGTTACTCTTACTTTCTCTTCTGTTAATTTCTCTTCAGTTCCTTGATATTAAAAGCCCTTTTTCTGTCAATGTGAATTTTTGTACAAATTGCCATTTTGTGACTGGTGCTGCCTCCCCAAGTTGCTATTTCATACGTATAGCTACCAAGGCTCTGGCAAATAATAATAATAATAATAGAAGACCTTGAAGAGCACCTCAACACCATAGGGGCCACAGAAATCACCATCAGCCAATTACAAAAAGCAGCTTTACTGGGAACAGCCTATATTCTGCGACGATATCTATAACAACAGCAACATTGACAATAAAATTCAGCCATCCTTGGTCCTTGGGAAGGACTCGATGTCTGGATAATTAAAACAAGTAGGTCCTGGAGCATTTTCAGACAGCAGGCTTTACCCTGAGTTTACTGCAAGGCTTTGCTGCGAGTTCAAAGTTTCCCCCCACAAAGATGTAAAAAGGGGATTTTTTTACACACACCCCCGGATATAAATCGGGTTACACTCTAAGTGCAATGAAAAATCCGAATCGTGCATGAAGTGCTCCCCAATAGCTCACAGGGACTTCAGGGTATATCTGGTCGATATGTGAATGCACACCATTTATTCTGGAGGGGATTCGAACTAAAAGCCCTGTGTGAAAAAGCTCCTTAAAGCCTTCAGGTTTGCCCACCCCTGAGCAAAAGCTCAAAAGGCCTTCCAACATGATCTTCTTGAACCTGCCTTTCAGGAATACCTGTAGCACATACATTCAATGCTTCCCACTCCCAACTCTGTCAGTTAGTCTGGTTGATAGTATCAAAAAGCCATTGAGAAGCCCAGGAGAATCAACTATCTTCCTTCTATCTCCTAATGCAAGTCATCCAGTGGGGCGACCGTTTTTGTCCCACTCCCCAGACCAGGTAAAAGGCTAGATTGGAATGGGTCTAGAAGATAATTAGTCTCATCCAGAAAGAACTGGACCTGAGTAACCACCATGCACTTTTGTCCCACAGAAAAGAATGTTTGACACTGGGGAGTCAGTGTGGTGTAGTGGTTAGACTTTGGACTAAGACCAGGGAGACCAGAGTTCAAATCCTCATTCAGCCATGAAACTTGCTGGTTGACTCTGGGCCAGTCACTTCTCTTTCAGCCTAATCTACTTCACAGGATTGTTGTGAGCAGAAACATCACCATGTATGGGCTCCATGGAGGGAGAGCAGGATATAAATGTAAATGTTTGAAAAAATAATTATTATTATTCAGATCAGAGGAATCCAGAGTTTCGTCAACAAGGTCACACAGCTGCCTCTTTCAATATTGATTGCACATCACTTGCTTGTAAAGATTCATTGACCACCTCAGTGAGGAGAAAAGCTGGTCTTGCAGGAGCGAGCATGAACTTTCCCCTATGCTAAGCAGGGTTCACCTTGGTTTGCATTTGGATGGGTGATGACAAGTGAATGCTGTCTGCTGTAAGATATTGTCCTTAGGGGGTGGGCCGTAGTTCTGTGGTAGAGCATCTGCCTTGCATGCAGAAGGTCCCAGGTTCCATCTCTGGCAGGACTGGGAGAGAATCCTGACGGAAACCTTGGAGAACTGCTGCAGTCAGTGTGGACAATAGTGAGTTAGATGGACTAAGGGTTTGACATGGTGTAAGGCAGCTTCCTTTGTTTACCGTTCAAACAGGAAGTCCTGGCCCAGGTGTCTTAATTAGCCAGGATGGGCAAAGGTTGAGCATGGAAGTGATGGTTGCATGGCTCCAAGAATCTTGTCCATATCCTGAGGTTCAACAACCTGAAAGGTGTCCTTCAAAAATGGCCAAGTATGAGCCCTGGAAGTCTCCAGAGTGATTACTGAAAGCAACTAGAGTCCAAATTGGAACGGATGAGAATGCTTCTATCTATCTATCTATCTATCTATCTATCTATCTATCTATCTATCTATCTATCACATTTTTATACCACCCCATCCAAAGGCTCTGGGCAGTGAACAACAAGTAAAAAAACACAAAACAAACACCATTTAAAACAAACATCTTAAAACCATATAAAAATAAATTTAAAAGAGCCATTTAAAGCCAATTAAAAATACTTAAGAACAATTTAAAAACCTTGGAAGGCCAGGCCAAACAAGTAAGTTTTTAGGGCTCTGCAAAAGCGTTGACCAAATTGGTCACAAAGGGCCTCCAACAGGCTTCCACTGTGTTAGACCTTGCCTGCTCTGCCGTCCTGCACCTTGCTGCCTCTTGTGGCCACTGTTAACATTACAAGCAGAATCCTGGGCTCCTGAAGCAGCTTATTGACCTCTCCCTGTAGCAGGAAGTATAAAAGGCGTCCTCTCTGAAGAAAGCCTCGCTTCAGTACTGAGGTCCTCTAGTGCAAACATGCTATTTTGTTCCTGCTGGTCTCTTGGCTTCTGTCTGGCTCCTGGTTACTACTCGGCTCAACCCTTAGTGTGTCCCTGACTTCTCTCTAATGTCTGACTTCTCTCCTGGCTGCCTACCTGGCTTAACCCCTGGTGAGCTTCTGATTCTCCCAGTCCTGGCTTTGGACTGGGGCCCACATCTCAGCTACTTGACACACTGTAGTCTTTCCTCCTCTCATTCCCTGTGCTGGCCTTCAGTGCATCCAGCTATTGCTGGCAATGTGAGGCTTTCTTGTGATCTGCACACAGTTATTCAGTTGCTGGCTCCTTTTCACAAGGCACGAACCACTCACCCATTTGTGTCCAGTTTCTGGAGGAACGCGAAAGCTGAGGCTAAAAAAAGAGAAGTCTCGTGAAATGCATTTAAATTTATTTAGCATCCTTTTGAATGTAAAATGAAAGAACATGAAGGGAGGGGGGACAAGGAGAAATGAAGCAACTCTTCCTTCTCAGAGACTCCAAATAAAAATTTCACTCAACCCCAACCGACCAGATGTCTCCAATTAAACTCAGAGGCAATTCAGAGTTTTTGCTGTTGTTCCTTTTTTATGAGTTTTCCGTTGAAGTCATATCCATACATCTTACACAAACCAGACTAGGATGGTGTTCAACATTTGCATGAATCGGAAGAGGCTTAATTTTGCTGCAGCGGTTCAATAACGTATGGCAGGGATCTTCATTATTTTTCAAGCGGGGACCATTTTGGCCAAAAACAATCAGCGTGAGAGCCATTTAATAAATCATCATCATCATCATCATCATCATCATCATTTTTAGCCACCCTATAGCAAATTGTTCTCTGGGTGATTCACAATAATACAACAGTTTTTTAAAAATCCAGTAAGAACACATAAAACAAGACGGACAAATTACAAGACAAAATACAATACGAAACGTTTAAAAAACTTTTTAAAAATCTATTTTTAAAAGCCTGAGTGAACAGAAAGGTCTTCACCTGGTGTCTAAAAGGACAAAGTGATGATGCCAGTCAAGCCTCACTAAGGTGGCTATCTCACAGACAGGGTGCCACCACCAAAAAGCCCTTCTCCTGAGTAGCCACCTGCCTCCCCTCATTTCCCAACGTGCTGACCTGTGACTGCTGTGCTCTTCCCAGTGTGTGTGTGGTGGGCAGGGAAGTGGGGCTTCAAGAAAGATTGCCTTGTCAAGCTCTACCACCATTTTAGAAGATGCACTTGCCGGGAAGTATAGTTCTTCCCAGTGCTTCCCCCTTAGAGCTCAGTGGGGAAAGCGCTGGGAAGGACTACACTTCCCAGTGCTTCATGCACACCTTCCAAGATGGTTCTGGGCTTGAGAGGGTTATGTTTCCCTTAAAGGAGCCCCCTCAGCTCTGGAGAAAGTGTAGGATAGCCTGGTGGGTATGGTGGCCTCTGCATGGTGCTAGGGGAGCTGTGCAGAGTATTTGGCTTCAGCTGAAGCTTTGCAGAGTCCTAATAAACAATTAGTCTTGGAGCCCAACTTAGGGTCAATTGGAGCTGTCACTGGTCCCCTGGCCTTGCAATGAAGAATACTGACGTATGGATTTAAATATCATATAATAGAGAACTGAAGATTTCAAAATCGGCATATACCTCTTGGGGTTACAAGGAAAAAGAATTTTAATTGTTCACTAGGAGGAGAGCTAATCTTGTGGTATCAAGCATGACTTGTCTCCTTTGCTAATCAGGGTCTGCCCTGGTTGCATATGAATGGGAGACCACAGGTGAGCACTGTAAGATATTCCCCTTAGGGGATGGGGCTGCTCTGGGAAGGTTCCAAGTTCCCTGCCTCCCTGGCATTCCAGATAGGGCTGGAAGAGACTCCTGCCTACAACCTTGGAGAAGCTGCTGCCAGTCTGTGTAGACAATACTGAGCAAGATGGACCAATAGTCTGAATTGGAATATGGCAGCTTCCTATGTTCCACTGTATTCACCCTTCTTTTTATGGGAAACAGATGAGTCATGGGGATGGGAATATATGCCCAATCATAGAACGTCATTGATATTGTGTTCCCACATATATTGGCATATGGGGCACAAGATCATGTCTACATGCCAGACCAGCGTGTGAGTTGGCTATCGAAGATGGGCAGAACTCAACCATGGTCAGGAGCAGTGTTCCCTGTAACAGGGATTCCCAGATGTTGTTGACTACAATTCCCATAATCCTCAACCAAAGGCCTTTGTAGCTGGGGATGCTGGGGGTTGTAGTCAACAACATTAGGGAATCTCTGTTACAGAGAACAATGGTCAGGAGATCCCTGCACCAGTGAATAAATGATAATGAGGCGAGTCTCATGATCAGTGAGACATGCCGGAAGGGGATTTGTGGGGAGAGCAGGCTTAGCCCGCTCTCCCCACAGACGATTGGAAGGCAGCCTTTGGCAGCTGAATCGGCTGCCTACACGACTGCCGGCTCCATCACGGAGCCAGCAGGGGCTGCGGGAAGCGGGGGCCATGCGGCCCCCGGAAGTTCCAGGATGTCCTGCACAAGTGTGCGGGGCATCCTGGTTGCAGCCTCCCAGCCAGGGGTCTACTTGTGTGTTGCCGTGTGCCACGGCCACACACAAGCAAAAAAATGCACTTAACGGAGTGCTCTTTCCATTAACCTCATCTTAGGGGAAGGGTATTTTTGAGGGCTAGCTGCTGGGAGCTGTGTGGCTCCTGTTGCAGCAGACAACCGGCCCAAAGCGGGCTAGGCTCCCTTAGCCCACTTTTGGGCGATCGTGAGAGTCACCTCAATGAATGCCTCTTCCAGCCATGGCTTCTGATAGCTGGGTGCAAAGCTGGGCAACCATGACCTGAGTCCAAAGCAAGGCAGGAGAGCCTTGGTGTGAAGGTGAGGGACAGCTTGGGAAGATGGATGGGGTTGTGGCTCCTCTGCTTGGCATGAAGAAGTTCCCAGATTCAACCCCTGGCAACATCTCCAGGTAGGGCTGGGAAACACTCCTGCCTGAAACCCAGGGAAGCTGCTATTTCCCAGCCTTATCTGGAGATGCCAGTGATTGAACGCGGGACCTTCTGTATGCCAAGCATGTCTTCTAACCCTGAGCTACAGCTACTGTGCTGATCCCTACTGTTCCAAGAGGGAAGACATTTAAAAAACACACACACAACACTAGATATATACGCAAGCTCTTGAGTATGATTAAGGTAGCTCTTTGGATGCTGAATCTGCATCTCATGTCAATTACTAATTAGTAATTTACAAATAATCTTGCAATTATTATTAGTGTGTGGTGGGGTGGTGGTATCTAATTATACCCACATTAATTTTCTTTTACATTTTAAGAATAACAGAGAGATGTGTTTTTTTAAGCTGCTGATGTGCTCATATCTTCCATCTTTATTCTTTCCCAAGCAATAAATTAAACTTCATCTCTGTTTATTTTTAATTACTCCTGAATCAGTTTCCTTTGCTGTGCATAAAGAAAGCATGGGGTTCTCCTGCTATATAATTTAGCAGAGGCGTCCGTGCAGTTTTGGAACTGTACAGTTTATTTTGAAAAGATTAAGCCCATTAACTGTTTGAACTTTGCCAGTTCAAATTTAGTCTTCCTGCCAAAACCAGCTTAAATATTTTGAAACGCAGCCCTTTGTGAGACCACCTACAAGTTTAAAAGAGACATGTTTAGAAACATTACAAAGCTTAGACCTCCAGTGGCTTCATTTTTATATATAGTGGCAAAATAACTTTGGGTGAGACGGGTTTCAAATTACAATCCCTGTGGAAAAAGGATTAGTGTTCCTGTGTGCGGAGGGTTCTTTTGTGTGGAAGTACAAGCGGTGTGCATTCCTTTCCAAACGGATAGAAATTGAATCAAATTGGGCCAATTTGGTTCAATTATTCTTCAGTGGTGTTTCCCGTGACACTCTATGGATGCGAAAGCTGAACTTTGAAGAAGCAAGATAAAAAAAGTTATGACGCTTTTGAACTTTGTTGCTGGAGAAGACTTTTGAGGATATTATGGACGGCCAGGAAAACAAACAAATGGATCATAGAACAAATCAATCCAGAATTTTCGCTCGAGCAAATGACCAGGCTCAAACTATCATACTTCGGACACATTATGTGAAGATCCAGCTCCCTTGAGAAGTCCATAATGCTGGGAAAAGTTGAAGGAAAGATAACAAGAGGATGACCAGCAGCAAGGTGGATGGACTCGATTATGACAACAACGAATGCACCACTGTGAGACTTTAAAGGCCAAGTTGAAGACAGATCATCCTGGAGAGAACTTGATGGCACATAATCAATCAACCAGTCAATCATTCTACATACTAGAGAGAATGGAGCACCAAATAAATTCACCCCTTTTAGGTCCCATTTGCATCCATCCATCTAGGAAGAGTTTATCTTTCCCAGAAATCAGAAAGCTCCACTGCAAAGTTGATAACTGCCATTTTGATTTTCCCACAATGCCCTGACATGGCATTGCCTCAGGGCATTGTGGGGAAAATGCAACTACTAGTGAGGGCTGTCATGTTTTTGTGGAAGCTGCAATTTCCTCCCACAATGCCTAAGAGTGATGCTGTATGCAGGGCATTGTGGGAAATTAAAATGGCAGCTGCCAGAAGTGATAGTACAAAGAGGAAATAGTTCATGTTTGTTGTGTATCTGTAACAGAAATGAATGTGGAATAGCTAAACAAATGGAAGACAGATGAATGAATAAACTAGATGAATGTAAGTACAGATGAAGCAATAAACAATTGGCAGCTTGATTAATGAAAATGAAAGGAAGAATGAAGCAAACCAAATATTCAGCCCTCCCCCTCCCCCCAGCACTCTAGTGCTAAGCTAGAACTTTATTTTTTTCTAAGTACATTTTGATGGAAAGGTTAATGGAAGCATCCTAAAACACCTTAATATAACTAAGAATACCTTTAATTCAGGACATCAATAATAAAATATTTTGGTGATGAATCACCTGCCTTTTAATCAGTTGGTTAATTGATTACATATAAATACATTTGCATCTTACCAACATTTCAATATAAAGTCAATCGGGATGAGGAGATTCTACCAGTTATGGATGGGGTTGCACCCCCCTTGAAGGAGCAAATTTGTAACTTGGGGGTACTGCTGGACTCGGCTCTGCTTTTGGAGGCTCAGTTGGAGGAGGTGGCCAGGGGTGCCTTTGCACGGCTTCAGCTAGTGCGCCAGCTGCATCCCTTTCTCGAGAAGGCAGATCTGACCACTTTTACCCACGCCTTAGTCACGTTGCAGCTGGATTACTGTAATGCGCTCTACATGGGGCTGCCATGAAAAAATATTCGGAAACTGCAGCTAGTGCAAAATGCAGCAGCTAGGATATTATCCAGAGCTGCCCGCTGGGACCATATTACTCCCATTTTGAAAGAGCTACATTGGCTGCTAATCTGTTTCCGGGTCCAATTTAAGGTGCTAGTTTTGACCTAAATGGTTTGGACCCTGAGAGTTTCCCAAGGGCTTCTGCCCACTCGATGAGGTCTTTGAGGGGGCCATGCTCCATGAGGCAACAATGAGGGAGGCTCGTCTGTCATGCACGCGGGACAGGGCCTTCTCAGTTATTGCCCCCAGTAGGCATCTACTCCCCAGTCCGCATCACAGTTTTTAGAAAGCAAGTAAAATCTTGGCTTTTTACCCAGGCTTTTAAATGAGTGTTTTGTTTGTTGCTGCTTTGTATCTTATGGTTATTGCACATATTTTTGAACTTTTAATTAGACTTGTATTTTTATATTCCATTTTAATTCTTATTGTGTCATTTTTGTGGTTTTATATTTTAAATGTTTTGTGAACAGCCTTGAGATTATTTTAATGAAAGGCGGTATAGACATTTAACAATAAAATATAAATAAGATGCCTTTTTCAGATACTAACAGATAATTATTGATTTGCAGAATCTGGCCATAACTGAAGGAAGACCCACCTCTGCTCTCAGAATGACCACAGGTGTAGGACCAGAAATTGATTCTGTAAGACCTCCAACTTCTTTAATATCTCCCCAAGGCCAAATCTGCAGCCTCATTCAATATTTGCTATCCGAGTTTCTGTGACACTGTGACTCTGCTCACCTCTACTCCTTGTGGTCACTAGTGGCACTGCAAGAGCTTTTGAGTTTCCAGATCCGCATATTGGACCGGCCCTCTGAGGCCTGTTATTGGCTTCCCTGCAGACAGGAAGAGTATAAGAAGCTGTCTGAAGCCGTTGTTGCCTCAGTATCTTCTTGTGTTTCTCCTGATGGTCCATTTGGTGTGATCCTTGGCTCCTTCCTGGCTTCTCTCTGACCCTCTGGCTCCTGGTGACTACTTGGTCTAACCCTTGGTGGGTTCCTGGCTTCTGCCTGATTCCTCTGGCCTTTCCCCACCTTCCTGGTGTGACCCATGGCGAGCTCCTGATTCTTCCAGGCTTGGCTTAGGACTTGTGTCCATGGGTAACTGCTGCCTATGGCTCAGATTCCTGACTTTTACATCCACGCCCAAGCAGTGGGACCACTTTGTCATGCTGATGACCAGAGCCCCTGAAATGGCAGCAGAAGGCCGCCATTTTGTTTAGCTGGGGATGTAGCAAGGTTGGAGTGGGTCCTGGGAAAACAACAACAACAAAGACTTTATTTACAATCAAAGATCAGCTACAGAATGAAAGGTGGTCCCCTGCCCACTCCATCTCCTTCTCTGGTCAGGTAGAGGGGGAGAGTGAAGTGTAAGCTATCTCTCAGCTGGTGGGCCCCCTCTTCCTCAGGGGCCTAGGGACATTTCTGCCTCCCTCCCCATGCAATTAGTGTTTGCCTCTGTGTTTAGTCTTGTTTTCAAAGCCTGAGGCCATTGTCTGGTCCCCAATTTTAGTTTCTCTAGCAGCTGCTGAGAAATCAGCTCACCACTGCCACCACCCATGCTTTGAAAGTGAAAACTAGAAATTGGATGAAGAAAATTGAAATTAAATGAAAGAAGAACTAGCCCACAAAGTGAAGAGTTTCCTATATTTGGAATGTGGGGGAACCGAGGAAGAGTGAAATGCTCCAGTGCTTTTATAAAAAATGTGGTTTCCTTTCCTGCATTGCCAGCATCTTTCCTCTTTGCTGCCAAGTAGTTGGTTTCAATAATTGTCAGGAATTGTCAGGATGAGTCCATTTTATGTAAATAGACTCGTTATTATTAATTTCTGTTGGTGCCAAACGATTTAAGAAGTGCTTTTTGGATACAGAAAAGTGGTTCATGAATCAGGCGGAGGGAATATTCAATGAGATCCTGTGTTGATAAATAACATCCCTCATTCATGAATCCCGCCTATGGAGTCTTTCATCTTTAAGAAGGAAGAAAGCTCAGAATTGTAAAATATGATAAGCCAACCAACGAAACAAACAAAGAGCTGAATGGGTAGAGGCTGATAAAACTGATCTCTTCTACTTAGTGTTGTTTTATTTGCTGAATTTATATCCCACCTTTCCATTGATGTACTCAAAGTGGCTCAGAATCCAAATGACACAGGCAATTGTAGCAATACTGCTATGAGTCTTACATACATATGACATACCTAAAATGAGGATCAAACTAGACATAAAATAACTGTATATTTACAATTTGTCTTTTATCTCTTTCCTTGTAGTGCTTGTCTGGTTTAGAATGGGGTAGAGATTATTATTATTATTATTATTATTATTATTATTATTATTATTATTATTATTACATTTATATCCCGCTCTTCCTCCAAGAAGCCCAGAGCAGTGTACTACATACTTAAGTTTCTCTTTCACAACAACCCTGTGAAGTAGGTTAGGCTGAGAGAGAAGTGACTGGCCCAGAGTCACCCAGCTAGTTTCATGGCTGAATGGGGATTTGAACTCGGGTCTCCCCGGTCCTAGTCCAGCACTCTAACCACTACACCATGCTGGCTGTACACAAAAACTGGCCAGGCCGGTTTGATTCGAATCCAGATTGGATTTGAACTGGCCCAGCTCAATTTTGGTTCCTGTCAAACTGGTCCGAACTGGTTCTTTTCTCTTAGGGAGGAGTCTTCTGATTTGTTTGGCTGGGGCCCCTAACCCTTTTTCCAGTGTATCAGAACAAGGAATAAAATTTTACTTTCCTACCACCACAATGCAGACTTGACAACTTCATTGGCTCACTGGTAAAGGGGAATCCAGTAAGTGACTCCCCTCCCAGGAAAGCCCCTATGCTTTTTCTAAGGAAAGTCTTCAGGGCAATTAACTCTTTTCCCCTTGAAAGCCCTTCTCTGGTTCCTGGCCAACTCCCAGGTCCACCTTTAGCTACCCAGCACCTATGTCTGACGTCCTCAGCAGGCACCTGGCCATCAGCTGGCCTAAGCCAGCACTGCAGCAGCAGAAAGAAAGGGAAGCATTGGCCAGCCATTTCTCTAACTTTTCATGAAATTTGGCAAGACATTGTGATAAAAATTACATTTGTCTGGATCAAGCCTTCTTTCCCTCCTAAATTTGAAATTTAATCTGGAATTTAAATAGCCCCCCCAAGTATATTGTTATGCAGGCTGCCGTGTTCTGTCTACCAAGAGATGTAATGGCTGCCCCTTTTATGGGAAACCAAGATTTAATCCAGTAAGTCTGTACGAATCAATATCCTTGTGAAATGACACCATGTTCGAGTTATTTTATGTTATGTTGATGGTTAGCTAATTTTGTAATGGAGACATTTCTCCTAGAAGCAGACATAGTTATAATTTAGTGGTAAAAACGTCAATCATTAAGGGTTGTAGGCCTGCATCAGGGCAGAAAGAGGGCAGATTTATTGATGGAAATGTATCTATATACTCTTTGTGCCACTTTGACCTGAAATATCCATTTTGGTTATAATTTTGTTTTGTGAAAATGACATCAACCGCAATCACTAATGTAAAAATGACACTGGAATGCTTTGTTCATCTGACCTGATTTAAAAGTCTTGCTACTGCGTCTACGGTAACAGCTTTTCAATGGAAAATAAATTAAAGCCCAGGATCTAAGCACTCTTTTTATGCTGGTAGAGAAATATCGCAAGAGGGGAGATATATATATATATATATATATATATATATATATATATATATATATATACCCAAAACATAATGTATTTAAAAGTCCACTTTATTATATACGGGTACAAAAGGAACTGGCCAATGGGACCTCAAATCAGCAGGGTGGGGATATATACCATCTTGCTGCATTTTAAAAATGATTCTCAGGGAGGAGAGCCCGTCTTGCGGTGGTGAGCATGAATTGTTCCTTTTTCTAAGCAGGGTCCACCTTGGTTTGCATTTGAATGGGTCACTACGTGTGAGTGCTGTGAGATATTATGGGATAGGGCCATCACTCAGTGGGAGAACATCTGCATGCAGAAGCTCCCAGGTCCAATGCTTGGCATCTCTAGATAGGGCTGGGAGGAACTCCTGCCTGAAACCTTGAAGAGTCACTTCCAGTCGGTGTAGACCAGGACTGCTCAACACTGGCCCTCCTGCAGATGTTGGCCTACAATTCCCATTATGCCTGGCTTTGGGCCACTGTGGCTGGGGATTATGTGAGTTGTAGTTCAAAAACAGCTGCGGGGGGGCCTACGTTGAGCAGGCTTGGTGTAGACAATATTGAGCTAAGTGGACCAACGGCTTGACTTGGAATAAGGCAGCTTCCTATGTTCCCGTGTTCCTAGTTTTAGGAACTAAAACTGCTCACTTCAGCAGCACATATACTAAAATTGGAATGATACAGAGAAGATTAACATGGCCCCTGTGCAAGGATGACACACAAACTGGTAATTTGACCTCAGCTAACTGAGCAAAGAGGCACCTTTTTGAAGTGGTGATTCTCTTTATTTAGCAGAGGGAGAGCAACTGACCCTATCCAACCCCAGCCCAGCATCCCTCCAGTGGCTGTGGCTGGTGTCTGTCTTATGTTTCTTTTTTAGATTGTGAGCCCTTTGGGGACAGGGAGCCATTTTATTTATTTATTTATTTATTTATTTATTTATTTATTTATTTATTTATTTCTGTGTTTCCTGGTTTGGGAACTTTGGTTGGAAAGCGATATATAAATATTTGTCGTATTCGTAGTTTTACTCCAGTTGAAGGAGAGGGGAGCCCCTCTCTGCTGCCCAGCTGCCGAGGCCCTCTACGATTGGGATTTGGGATAGGCACAAAACCGCGGTTATAGCTAAGTCAGCATTCGAGTGTAACGCTTCGGCGGCAAAACCTCAGTTGTCATTGGTGAAATTTAGAGATAACTGAAGGTTCCAACTGGAGTTTGTGGAGGCAAACTGGAATTAGCTTTTGGCCCATAACCGTGGTTTCACACATTTGGGCGTACTGCAATTAGAACCTCGGCCAGCTATAACTGAGGTTATCCTGTACATCTGAACTCAGCCTTTGTGTTTGTGAGGGAAGCAGCAGTCAAACACATGGGTCATAGCTGCTGAAATACCTATACTCTGTGAATTTACCTCATCCTTTAAAAAAATAAAGCTATCTAAGATAGTGACAATCACTACATCTTGTGGCCGTGAAATCTACAAGCTAACTCCGCATTGTGTGAAGAAGTCCTGTCTTTCTTTTGTCCGGCCTGTTAAAAAACAAAATCCTCAACAAGGCTTACTTTCTGGTGAATTCTGGTGACTTCTAATGAACACATGTTCTTTATAGACAAACTGAGCATGGGAGAGAGGAAGAGGAAAGAGACATAGACTGTTCATTTTCAGCCAAGGTTGCTGACGGCCCAGCTAAATGGGGGCGGCGGGCGGGGGGGACCTGGATCCACTTGCTGCTTTTTTGCATCCCCTTTGCCTAAAATTGCCATTTTAACTCAGCTGTTTTGCATGGCTTAATGTCTCCACAGCATCTCATTCACACTGCTCATAAAAGATCACATCACAAAAGTGCCTGGAAAATAAAATTTCATTGAAAGGGGACCCATCAAGTTTAAATGGAAGTTTATATTGCAGCATTATGAGAATAAGGCACATTTGCAACTCCCAGGGCACTGAGCGAAACTCGGAACAATTAAAACCACACAGACATCCTGCCATGAAAGGTTCTGAAAAGCTGCCTTGACCTCTTTTTGCTGGGCCTGGTCTTTGTTTAATGTGCTGCCTTTTATTAGCCAACACAGTTTTGACTCCGTCATCTATTTCAGTGATCTTTACTATTTTTCAAGCAGGGGCCACTTTGTTAAACAAACAGAAACAAAAAAAACCACCCCTTCAACATGTCCCACTGAACTGACCTCTGCACAGGACTGTGCATTTTTCAGTGCTGGTCAGACAGGCCCTTAAGAGAAATGGAGTCCTCTCTTAAGATCGCTATAGAGAAACCACTGGGCAGAACTACACTTCCCAGCACTCTATGCATACCTTCCAAAATGGTGCAAGGGTTCAAGAGGGCTCAGTTTCCCTTAAAGGACACACACACACACAACACTGGGAGAAAGCGCTGTTTGGTGAGAGTGGTCATCTCTGCATGGTGCCAGGGGGACTGTGTGGGGGGAAATGGCAGATTTAGATTACCTTTGATGGCCAGTAGGTTGGCCAGAAAAAAATGTCTTGTTCTTGTGCTCTTAGCAGTAGTTTGATGTACAAGGCAAAGCTTTCTGCAGCATAGAAATACACTTTTAGGGCTGTGCAACGTCGAGCTGGGAACGTCGGAAATGATCCGATATGGGAATTTTTGGAGGTGGCCAGAGAAGTTCCTGATCCAAATTTGGGAAGCCGATTTTGGTTCAGACTCCTCCAACCCTGTTCAAGGAATCTTGGAGCATTCCCAAGCTCCAAATGGTGGCAAGAGTCTGCTCTTCCCCCAAACCCCATGGTCATGGCTGCCAACCCCCCGCCCCATCTTCTGCCCTCTATCTGCTTATTTGACTGACTGACTGCTCATGCATTTATCTCTCTTTTTAAAAGTTTTTTAAAAAAGTTTTTAGATGATTTTTAAACTCACATTTTACAAGCGGCTGATTTCCAGGTTTCTCTCTGAGATTCTCTGATGTTACATCACTTCCCCTAGAATTCTCCGGTGTTACATTACTTCCAGGTTCCACTGGGAGTATCTTCTGGTTACTTCTTAAAATTAATTGGATGGTTGGAATAAAACTCGACTGATCCCAAACCTGATATTCTGAAGGGTCCAAAGAACCCTGAACTGATATTTGTGGGATCCAGTAGGACCCAATCCTTACATTTGCAGATCGTCTGACTCCATGCAAGGCAGTATCCTATGCTCTTCTTATGTTATGATTCAGAGTCAGCATGGCAACACAGAGCTTTCTTGGTGATCATTCCTTCCTAGTAGCATTGTCATAGGTGTATTGATAGCGCTGCATTCATGTACCTTATTGTATTTAGAATACAAATTGAAGTAAATACAATATGTATTTACAAAGTGAATACAATACTTCACAAATTGAAGTTCCCATCACCAGCCATGATGAACCACTTCATTGACCCTCTCCCAAAATAAAAGCACCTGGGAGGAAGAGAGTGGGGTTTTTAATGAGGTGAGACGGGTGGCTACTAGGGAGAGGGCCTTTTCAGTGGTGGCACCCCATTAATGGAATAGCCTCCCTGGTGAAGTTTGCCTGTCTTCATCACTTTGTTCTTTTAGATGCCAAGTCTTTTTGTTCACTCAGGCCTTTTAAATTTTAAATTTTGATCTGATTTTAAAAGATATGTCTTTTAATTTTGTTTTGTTTTGTATTTTCTTTCTCCCCCTTTTTTAGTCTGTTATGATTTAATGTGCTGTGTGTTTTTTTATCTCATGTTTTAATATTGCATTGTAAGCAGCCCAGAGAACAATTTGTTATGGGGCGGCTAACAAAGTGTTTATTGTTATTCTTATTATTGTTATTTTAAAATCTAGATTGGGGGAAACAATCAGATAGTTTATAGTTTTAAAGTTTAAAGTTTTAGAGTTTGTATCTGTATATTAAACTATTTTAATTGTGTTTGTTTTTAGATTGTGAAGGCTGATTGGACAAAAGGCTGGTTGGTTGTGCCACAGAGTTTCTAGAAATCAAAGTTTCACTTAGAAAAAAAGGTGATTAAGGGGAGACATGGCAGAGGCTTATACAATTATGCATGGTGTGGAGAGTGGATAGGGAGACATGTTTAACTCTCTCTCACAACTCTAGAACCAGGCATCACCCCATGAAATTTATTGTCAGGAAATTTAGGGCTGTGAAAAGGAAGTTTGATAGCTATAGGCCACCTCCAGCCTCAGAGGCAAGATGCCTCTAAATACTAGTTGCAGGGGAGCAACATCAGGAGACCTCACCTCTTGCCTATGGGCTTCTCAGAGGCATCTGGTGGACCTCTGTGAGAAACAGGATGTTGGACTAGATACACCTTGAGTCTAATCCAGCAGGGCTCTTTTTATGTTCTTACAAAGAGATTTTAAGTGAGAATAAGGAGTCAAAAGGTTTTTTGCATCTGAGCATTACGCGTTGGACAAATTCTTTTTCTCTCCCCCCCCCCCCCTTTTTGCGCCATTACGCATTTCAGCATTATCACTAGTTTCCAGCCTTTAGGACAGGCTACAAAGCCAAAGAAGAGAGGAAGAATTGTCTGTATATGCTATTACAGTTTATATAGAATTTTGTTTTCCTCTGTCTATAGCTAGGTACTTGCTGTAATCCTATGGACACTTACTAGGGATTAAATGGCTTTGAACTTTGTCTTGCTTTCTTCTAAATAATTTCATAGGATTGGGCTGTGTGCCACTGAAACAACATCAGTCTGAATTGAAATCCTGCGGATACACGTTTTATGTTTCCGTTTCAGAAGTATCTCATATGCTTTTATTGAAATGTTCTTTCTCCTGAGCAGGAGACAGACATTTCTCTTGGAGAAATAAAAACGAAAAAGCTCAGCAATGAGAATTAACCTTGATTACTACAGCAATTTACTAATCAAAACTGGAGACCTGCTAATCAAGCCTGAATTACCAGCCGCCTAATTTTTTTTTAATAGTAGCATAACCAAAATTGAACATTTGGTAAACAAGAGTCTTATTTTGTGATGGGGAAAAAATATCTGGCATACAGTCATGTTTATTGTAATGTTTTTATCTCTAGCCGGCAGTGCCTTGTAATCTGGAGTTAGGTTGCTCTCGCAGTGAAAAAGGCACCTTTGGACCATTTGATGGGGGATGGGGCCATAACTTTGTATGCAGAAGGCCATAGGTTCAATCCCTGGCAGCATCTCCAGATATGGCTGGGAAAGATTCCTGCCTGAATCCTTGGAGAGCCACTGCCAGTCAGTGTAAGTACTGAGCTAGATGGCCTAATGGTCTGACTCAGTATAAGGCAGCTTCATGTCCGTATCTTTCTAACCAAGATTACTGCACAAATGAGAGGCACCAAAGCACAGAACTGTATGTGCCAGGAAACAGGGTGGTTTCCTAAAGTTAAGCAAATAGTCCAAACTGTATTCAGGATTGTGTAATGGAGTGGGCATCTCAAATTTGTGGCCAAATTGATTCGACTAGAATCTGGTCGATCTGAGTAATTCAACCTTGAATTGAATCTCCCTTGGGAGCACTGACCAGATTCAAGGTCAAATCGATTCAGTGATTCAAGTTGCCCTTTTGTTCCCTCAATGCCAGCCCTCCAAGCTTTTCTGCCACTCTGGTTTGTTCCTTTGCACTATTTCATGATTGGCTGGCGATCTCCCTTGCTTCTTGGTGTGGATTCTCAGTTTGAAATAACTTCTTCATAGGTATTCCCTATGAAGTTATTTCACAACCAAAAATCCACAACACACAAAAATTCCCAAACCTTCACCCCTTTGCCCAATTCCTTGGGGGTTGGGTGGTATTTGGCACCCATGGGGCCCTACTACCCTACCCACTTTTATGCCCCATAGCCCTTTAAAATTAGGCCAAATTGATTCATATTTAAATGGGGTCAAATCAAATTTGAATCGAATCAACCCCAGATTTGAGGGAGCAGATTCTATCTTTAATTGAATAACAAAAATTGATTCGTGCAAACCCTTACTCAAATCCCCCAAGAAAAGTTCATGTTTTGATACATCAAGATCAAGACTCCAAGACTACAGCTCCACGACTGTCGGCCACTGTGGCTGGGGAAGATGGGATTTGTAGTCCAAAAGCAGCTGGAGGGCCAGAGTTGTGCAGCCCTTACCAAGATGATACCCCTTCCCCTTTATGACACAGAATTGTGCAAGCACTATATTATTAGGTTGTTGTACTCTTGTGCAGTATGTCAGCCAGGTTCATCAGATGGAGTGTGTGTGTGTGTGTGTGTGTGAGAGAGAGAGAGAGAGAGAGATTTTTATCCACCCTTTCCATCCACATGGTGCATAATTTTATAAATCTCACCCATGTCCTCCTGCCCACCCACATCAATAATTTTTGGAGCTTTTCTTAGCTTAAAAAAATTATTTTACTATTTACTTATTTGTTAGATGTATACGTACTTACACGAAGTAGAGCTCTCAAAGTGAGTTTCACAAAATGGGAGTCATGAACAGCCATCAAAAAATGGCAATAGTTGTACAGATAACTATTCAATAAAAAAACAAGATACATTCTGTTTGATCTATATTGTTATTCATGTGCTGATTTTACTGCTGTCTGGTGTGCTGTTGCTTAATGCTTTGAAAATGCTTTTGGCTGCAATCCTTTGCATGCTTTACCTGGGAGTAAACACCTTTAAACACAGTGAGACTTATTTCTGAGTAAACATACAATTACTGTTATCATTGTACACTGAGTTTTGGGTTTTGATATTCCAAAATGAAAAACTGTTTAGAATTAAGAAAGAAAGAGAGAAAGAAAGTCTTGGCTGAATGTGTTATAAATATGAGAGCAAAGCAAAATTAAACAATGGGAGAAGAAAAAGCAAAGCTAATATGAATGGAACCTTGCTTTTTAAAAAACTTAGTGGAAAGTAGCAAGAGTGTTATAAAAAGATCCAGGAAGAACAGAAATGAAGTACTAGAAATGCATGAGTAAGTAAAGAAGGAAGTAAATGTCGGGAGGGAATGAAGGGAGGTAGAAGCACCATTTGAGAAGGAGGGGGAAAGCTTTTAGAAAAGTGAATTTTATTTGTATGTGTCACTTCCTATGTTTTATTGCTTCTCTCTGGCAAACATCCCACAATTCCATAACCTGAGGGGCTGAAATGGCAGCAGTTTATGACTGAACATAGTTGATGTGACTTTTGTCCAGTTGCCTTTATAAATGACTTGACTGGCAAGCCAGAGGCTGCTGGTTCGAATCCCCACTGGTATGTTTCCCAGACCTATAGAGGGAAGCAGCAATATAGGAAGATGCTGAAAGGTATCATCTCACACTGCGCGGGAGATGGCCATGGTCAACCCCTCCTGTATTCTACCAATGACAACCACAGGGCTCTGTGGTCACCAGGAGTCGACACCGACTTGATGGCACACTTTATTTTACTTTACTTCACAGGTAAGAATGTAATAGTTGCTTTGCCTGTTTAGACTGGAAGTCCATCTTGTTCACCATTTTGTGGCCAACCATGGTGACCTAGATGTTTATGGAAGCTCATTATCAGGTCCTGTGCTAGACACCTAGAACTAAATTTAGTGAGGTGGATGTTTCTGAAAATTCTGAGACTAAAGAAGAACACTCTTTCCCATTCATGGGGAACAGGAAGTGACAGATTCTGGAACTTCTGATGCTGAATGGGGAACAGGAAGTGACTCTTTTCGGAGCTTCTGCAATTGAACTTCATTGAAGGAAGATCAAACACAGTTAAAAACAAAAATAAGAGCATTTGAACATTTTTTTCAAATTGATGAGACCACTGAAAATCACAATTAAAACATATCAAGTTAAATGAATATTAAAGTAAAGGTAGTGATAAGGAGATGAACAATATGGTGGAGTGGGGGAACTGGTTATATGCGAATTTCAGATTTTCAAAAAATGTTCTTTCTGGGCCTTCTTCCAAATTTGATTAACATTTCCTCAGTCAAATATTCAAAGTCAAACTTATCTGAAGTACTCCCTTCAGCCCTATCCACAATGCCTTAAGTGTAAGACGGGTGAATTAAAGATGTCCCAGATTACTTCTGCAACTCAGGATCCTCCAGCTTTCTCTGGCTTATGTGCAACCATTGATGTAATATTTAAAATGTCTTCATATTTAATTTAAACGGGAGAGGCTGAAAGAAAGAGAGAGAAAGAGAGAGGTGTTGCATAGGAAAAATATGGGGATGTTTGGGAGGCGTAAGTGGTGTGTTTACTATGATTCACATTCTTTCTTCTGATAAGTTTAATAAAACATGTTTTTATCCTGTAGTTTAGGATGTTATTTGTCCACGATTGGCTAGGGTAGTACATGAACAGTTTAATGTTGTTCAATAGACATTTCAGCTCCATCGTGGATGACCAGTGGTTTTACATATCATTGGGGCTGCTCATGTGATTTGGGTTTGAAGATATGAACAGATTTAACCCCTGCTAAAAGACAGGGGTATGCGATCCAACTCAAATTGAGCCAGGCTCGAGTTTGAGCCGGCTTGGCTTGAAGGTTCACACTTGAACTGGCCCGGCCCCATCAAAAGTGAAGCTGGCCTGACTTTGCGTTGAGCCAAACCCAGCTCAAAAAATCCGCTCACAAGCCAGCTTGAGGGGTATGCTTATAAAGGGAAATCTGGCAAGGATTCCCCTTTACAAGTAAAAGGCTTTCCCAAAAGTAAATGTGGGGGAGGGAAGTCTTTACCGTTTTAAAACGTGGCAGCAGGGACGGCAGTGGTGAAAGGGGCTCCTCCAACCCCCTCTGCCAGGAAAACCAGGAAAACCAGTTCCATGCATATCCCTACTAACTGAGGAAAGATGTACCTTTTAAAGTGCTGATTCTCTTATATTTAGCAGGGGAGAGCAACTGTCCTAATCCAACTCCAGCACAACATCCCTCCGATAGCTGCTGCTGGTGTCTCCCTTGGGTTTCTTCTTAGACTGTGAGCCCCTTTCAGGTCAGGGAACCATCTTCTCATTATTATTTTCTATGTAAACTGCTTTGAGAACATGTTTGCTGAAAAGTGGTATATAAATATTTATAGGAGTAGATTGTGACAGGGCCATCATTTGTGTGTGTGTATTTGGGGTAAGTGAAAGAGGTGTCCACCTAAGACCAGCCCTGCCTCCACACTACACCCTTCCTCCTCTTTTCCTTTACTCTCAGGGAAACTCTGCTGCAGCCCTGTTTTTAGAGACCTGCTGTTTAACCTTGTAAAAAGAACAGTTAAGATCAGGGGTGCACCTAGATTATTTTGGTGCCCAGACCAGCCCTTCTGTGAGCTCCCACACATCAGCTGGCTCAACACGATGCCCCCAAAACCTGCTTTGGGGGGGCACCTACTGTGGCTAACCTATGTGCCATTTAAAAACAACAACAACAAAGCGGCCATGCGGCCGAGGGTTGGCTGTGGGGGGATCCTCCTCCCCCCCCAGGGGAGGGGCGCGACCACTAGGCACATCCTCTCTGCCCTCTCTTGTGATGATCTTTTTCTGAACTGCACAGGTGCACCTCACAGTTCATAGCAAGCACTGGGCAGAGAGGATGTGCCCAACGGTCTCTCCCCCCATTGCCACCACTGGGAGGGGGAGGAGGTCGGCTCCTGTCCTCACCCCTACCCTGCAGCCAACCCTCAGCCTCACTGAGGCTTCATTTTAAAAAAAATGGTATGAAGGTTCGCTGCTGCACAGCAGGCACGCACGGGGTGGCTGTGGGAGGCCCCCCAGCCATTTGGAGGTCACCCTGGACGTTGGATGCCATGGACCATGGCCCCAAGGATATCAACAGCTGTGCTGCCTAAATCTAATAATCAAAGTTCAACAGATGACACAGAGTGTCTGTGAACTTGACTGTGTCTGCATACATGAAAAGGAAGGCTAATGTTCTTTTAAGCCTCCAAGAGGGAAAGGTAGCTACATATGCCCAGAGGGACCTACTTTCAGGAAGAAGGCCACTTAACAGGGCCTATTCTGTTCCTGCCCCCTGACAGGGCCTTCTCTGTTGCTGCCCCCAGACTCTGGAATGCTCTCCTGGTGGCTATTCGCTCCTCAGTCTCCATCACAGTTTTTAGAAAGTGTGTGAAATCTTGGCTTTTTACCCAGGCTTTTATAGGATTGTCTCCACTGCTGTTTCGTTGTATTTTGTATGGCTATATTGTGTTTGTATTTTAAACCTTTTTAGTCAGATCTATGTTTTTATATTCTAGCTTAATATTTTAATTGTGCAATTTTTATTGTCTTGTGTTAATTTTTCCATGCCAACCGCCTTGGGATTGTTTGAATGACAGGCGGTATATAAATTTAACAATGAAATAAATAAAGAAAGAAATAACAGAGGGCCCGTTTGAACGATGTGTTCCACTTACATGCTATTTCTCTTACACGCGAACAGCCAAGGCTGGGCTGGAGCAGCTAAGGCTGGGCTTGGCTGCCCAGGGGAACTGGAAGGAGTTGACCTGCTCCCGGTGGTGCCTCAAGGGCAAACCTGCCAAGGAGCCCACCTGCCAAACAAGGTTAAGGGAGCAAGCTCTCCCTAAACCCATTTACCTGACCATATGTCAATGCCAGCTGCTTTCAATGCCCACTGAAACACCCACCCAATCGCTTGGGGGATCCTCATAATGCTCCATGCACTGGCATAGTGCATTGTGGGATTTCCAGGAGCCGAGTCGATGCATGCCTCCGCAATGCTAGGGGCTGTGGCAGAGCATCTGGGTGTGTGATACACGTGCCCAGCACCAACAGGATGGTCGTCTGTGAGGGAGGTAAGTTTTCCAAGGCTCCCTCCCCACCTGCCTGGCCACCCTCATGCTTGATCATGTGGAAGGCCCCACTATGTATCTTTACTCAAATGCAAATGGATACGGCGGTACTTTTACACTCTAAATTGTCACGATGAACCATTCTCCACGCAGCTATGTGGCTGCAGGATGCCACGCCAAGAAGATAATAGGATCTACCTGCTTACATCTTGTATTACATAATCGGTAGGGTCAGTCGGCCATATTGTCTGAACCAGGCCAGTACTGACCCATAGCAGATAACTGGATGGGACCAGTTGGACAAAAATGTTAAGCCGGGGGTTCTCAAACTTGGGTGTCCGGATCCATAATGACCATTGGCCATTGTGACTGGGGGAGATGGGAGTTGTAGTCCAACAACATCTGGAGACCCAAGTTTGAGAACCTCTGCATTAAGCAATTCAGCCAAATGCTTTCAGGACTGGGCAAAAATCATTACACTCACCAGCCAAGTTGACTTTGCATTTTTCTAAACCAGTGATCACTCAGCCCTCGGGCATGGAAGCACAACCTCTTCATTGCCCCCTCCTCATATCCCATCTGATATCCCTTTTATATTTCTGTTTCAGAATCACAAGAGTAAAAGAGATGATGAAATACAAAATGACTACTTCCCTCCTTTTTCTGCACCCGAATCTTGTCTTTGCATTGGGCCATTATTATCAGACTTGTGCTGTAGTAGAAATGGGCTGTGGAGGGAATCCAAGATCAAATGCAGAAAGCGAAGAAGTTGGATATGGACTTAAAGGAGATTTTCTCGGAGGCAAACTGGCGAAGAAGCAAGATTTAGAGTGGGGGTCTGTTTCTATTTATTCAGCGATTGAGATCAATGGAGAACGGGTTTTGGGGGGGTTATAAAAGAGCAATGTGCAATGGTTTTTATTGAGTTGTACAGAAGAACAGAAAGACTCTAACAAATAACAAAAGCACTTCACAAATCAATTTTATTGAAAATATATTAGGTTTTTGTAAAAACTATAAGGGTTCAGAAAAAAGAGGGAGAACACGCAGGAAGGGAGGCAGCACTCAAAGATTTACTTCTGAGTGCTACAAAATATTGAACTAAAAATAACATTAAAGATGAAATTTGCAATGAATCTCAAGCTGCTATATTCCCCACGGCTGGGTCTGCCAAAGGCTCTGTTGGTTTCCTCTGTTCTTTTCTGTCTTTATTTAAATATTTTATACCGTTGTCTATGTTCATGTGTAGTGCAAACTGTCATTTATATTTCAAGTCCACTCTAAAATGGATCTTAGGATACATCAAGCTGTGCACTGCAGTTGAGTAGTTGTGAACTGGGGAGGTACGTTGAAGTGGTAAGGACAAATGAAGACTGATATTTAATGTAGTTTTTGTGTACTTATATTTTGCTGTCATGTCTTCTGCCTTGAAACTGATTTGTAATTTTATGGCTTTTGTGACATTATGATAAGATGAGTTGTGAGTAAGGTTTCCATTTAGCAAAGACGTCAATGTATTTTCGAGACAGAGCGCTTGACGGCTAGAGATGACCTTGGGGTTTCATGTTTACTAGAAAACAACAGTGTCCTTGGGTGATATACAACTCAAGGTTCTTCTGAGGAGGCGGCCATATTAGTTTAACACCCAGTCTGGGGACATGATGGCATTGTGATGATTCTCCCTTGAGTCCTCTTGTCTTAAGGAATGAACATTGGCCTTCAGTTCCTCACCAAAGAGTTTCTTGATGGGAAACTTAACTTAGTGCTTTGCTTTATGATAACTTTGGCCTCCTTTCTTAAGAAGAAGGCAGGCCTTACTTTCCTTTAATGGAGTCAACAGACATGCCTGAAGTTGTAGAAAGAGGACAAATGAGTCAAAACATATGCACGGTAGCCCTCCTCAGACTTTGAGGAAAGAGATAACATCAGGGCACAGGGTGGGGAGGCGGTTGGGACTGTGTCCCACTCTGTTTCCACACCTAGAGGCTGGTCGTGAGAAGTAATGGGATCCTCGCAGATCCCTCTGCTCCCTGCCCACCTAACCCATTTGGCTACCGGGTATCATGTGACTCCTTGGTCTGCATGTACCCCAAGGAGTCAGAGATACGTGCATAGAGTGCCCATCTGAGGGGGGAATTCCCACAGCAATGCGCATGCTGCACATTGCATTGAGGGATGCCCAGAGGCCAGAACTACAAGTTCCTGCTCCAGATCCCTCCTCCCTGCTCTGTGCTTCAAGGAGCTGCACAGAACAGGGCTGCCCATGTGGGTGCGCAGGAGGCATGCTGAAGAGGACTTGCTTGGTCATCTGGGAGGAAGGTAAGGTGAAAGCCCTCCCCACACACTTTGGGCAATCAAGTGAATTGCCCCCTAGTCTCCATGCAGTGATTGGCTATGTGTGCATGTTTAGAACATAGCTTCTTCTCGGCATTGTTGCCTACAGCAAAAGTGGCAGGTGATACCCCACCCCCCACACCTCCCTTCCATTAGCATCTAGAATTTTCTGGGAAGGAGGGGCTGGGTCCATGTGAACACCCAGTTTCGTTTCCTTTCCAGCATCTTGGTTGCAAGCTGCTATATAAATGTTAATAACAGCTGACATCCTGACTAATGCTGCCTGTGTGCGTCAAACCGTCCTCATGCAACAGGAGCTGCACTTAAGTGCAGGCGCTCCTGTGCAAGAGCGAAAATACTTCAGAACTTTTGAACCCTGGGGTGGACAGCTGGTATTATATAGGAGCAAGCATGAATTTTCCCCTGTGCTAAGCAGGGTTCACCTTGGCTTTGCATTTGGATGGGTGATGACAAGTGAACGCTGTCTGCTGCAAGATATTCTCCTTAGGGGATAGGGCCGTAGCTCAGTAGTAAACCATCTGCTTTGCATGAAGACAGAGGTGCACCTAGGTAATTTTGGAGCCTGGACCTAAAGGCCATTTGGCCCGCCCACCCACCCCTCCACTGATGCAAGATAAGCATCATCCCCTACACAGACACACACACGGTGTCACATGCAGTATTTTCACACCACAATATGCTCAAGGAGGGGAATATGCTCAACCTACTGATCTGCAGAGACCACATTTTGCATTGACAATTCTACTAATCCTGGCCATGCACAGTGGGAGAGATATTGGGTGGGTTGTGGGTTGCTACAGCACTCAGATGCCGCCCTCATCACAGTCACACTCCGCTGCCCAGCACAGGATGGGCTGGTAGCGTGGCCACCACCCCACCCAGGACAGACTCAAGAGAAAAGGTCCCAGGTTTATTCCCTGGCATCTCCAACAGAATAAACCTGGGACCTTTTCCATGGTCTTAGCTTTTCCATGGACTTAGCTTCCACTGAGCTAAGGCCACATCCCTTTAGGAGACTATCTTACAGCCCTCACATGTCATCTCTCATCCAAATGCAAACCAAGCTGGATCCGCTTAGCAAAGGGGCCAATTCATGCTCACTACCATAAACTCAGCTCTCTTCCCCCAAAGTGCAGTTGTCCTTGTGCAGGAGCAAAGGCACTTCAGAACTCTTCCCCATGCTCCAGGAGTGCTCTGTTGGAGCAGGAAAACATTTCTGACCCTCAGGGATGTGTTTCCACTTTAGAAATGCTAGCATGTGGGTTACCCTTGCGCACACAAACTAACGTTTGAATGCATGCAGTATTAGTCGGGATGTCGGCCAATAATAAACACAAGAATGACCTTCCTTACCTATTAATACTGCCTTTCCTTTTCTTTTAATCAGTGCACACTTTCTTCTTTGGCTTAAAAGCTGCAAATAAGCAAAGAGCAGCAGACTCGAGTGGAAAGAATTTTTAACTTGGACGCCGCAGACCTGGGTGCAAATTTCTACTCAGCCAGGAAACTTATTGGGTGACCTTGGCCCATTCATTCTTTTGGCCTCGCCTATCCCGCTCTGACTTGAGCTCTGGTATCGAAAATACGGATGCAATAAATAATATTTAAAGGCCGGGGTAATCTACCCTTGAGACAAGCTCTCTATAAAGGGTGGCTTCAGACCTGCGAACCTGATGGCTGCAAACTGACAGGCTCCACAAATTGTGTAAAAAGTTGTAGCACATAACAAGGCCTTGTATATCTGTGTCACCTGGTAAGTACAGGCAGTTTGCTTGTCGCTGGGGAAGAAAGAGATAGATATGCTCCCGTTTAAGACCAATTCTGTGATAAAAATCTTTATGCGGATGTGCACAATTTCTTCTTGGAGGTTAGGCCAGAGACAACATGGCAATTGCTCTGAAGCGGGGCAGGAGATGCTTGCGCACTGTCTTATGGTAGGGAGCATGAATTGTCCCCTTTGCTAAGCAGATGTCCCAGAGACCAGACTGGGACAACCTGAAGGGACCATATAATGCCAATTTAAAAAGAACAGCACTGGCTGCTGCTATGTTTCCAGGCGAAATTCAAAGTGCTGGCTATTACCAATAAAGGCCTTAACTGCTTGGGCCCAGGGTATTTAAGAGAGTGCCTTCTTTGTCATGAACCCTGTCGCCTATTACAGTCTTCTGGAGAGTCTGGTTATGGTTTCCGCCAGCTCATTTGGTGGCAGCTCGAGACTGGGCCTTCTTTGTGGCTGCCCCAGGGCTTTGGGATATGCTCCATTCCCCATGATGAATCTGCTATTAGACAGGCAAGATACCAGTCTATGGTATCAAACATGGCTGAACGTCGGTTGGGCGCAGCACCAAACTGACACTGGAGTGGCTCACAATCAATTTAAACAGCATTCGCAGGGTGTATGCCTCGGCCTCCCAACTTTTGGCGGCATAAGTGGCATCACCCCATCATGAGAATGCATGTGCCCAATATGAATAACAATATAGGTTCACCCAGAATCCTTGTCTTTTGGTTAAAGGAAATAGTATCTTCTCTTCTGCAATTATAAATCTAATGGGAACTTAAGATCTCTGTATTTTGTCTCTGTATTTTTGTCTTCAGTACACGTGCAGAGGTTCAAAGAGTTGATTGTGATTATGGCAAAGTAGAGAACCTCCACTTTAAAGCAATTATAGCCCCAGTTAGAGAAAGGTTTCTAGATGAGACAGACTATTAGGATCTAGTAAAGGCCATTTTAATGTTCGTGAATTCTGTTGTGAGTGTTGCAGTGCCAATCTTTTAAAAAGGAAATGAAAAGAAAACTGTTTGTCTCATTGGTCAATTTTGTCACATGGGTATGACGAAGATATGAAAACTTTTTTAGATGTGTTTTCCACCACTTGGCCCTGCCGGCTTGCATGAATGAGTATCTGTGTCTGCATAAGCCCCTTGGTAGCATTATGAGCAATGAGATCATATCCAGACATCATTCAGAAGAGGATCTATCCACTCAAACAAGAAGGCCATGGAAACTAGGTCTTGTAGGACGACCAACAAAAGAAAGAGTAGTTTACATGCTTTAATACATTTCTGCTAGATTAACCCCCAGTGGGACGTTATCCCTCTGGTCACATGCTTTTGTTCCCCTAATCTTCTTTGTATTTGTTCACTGACCCTGAGCATGGATTTGACTTATGACCCTGTTTGGGTTAATAAAATACAGGCCATCTGACCAGCATTCACACCAATGAACTACAAGGAGATGATGAACTTATCATGAATGCTGGGACGCTGCTTAGTCTAGTCTCTTTAGTAGTGGGGTGGGCAGCTCCTCAGGATTTCTCTCTCCAATCTTCAATCATAGTTTCCAAACAAAAACAAAGACCACAATCAATTTTAATAATATGGAATAAGAGAGACTCACTAAATACATGAATCTCTATCAGTTGAACAGTCAATATGATTTAGCAATAGAATGTCATTAGCTGTCAACAGGATTCACTAGGGAGGTCTGCTGCGTATCTAGAAATGCCCTAAACATTGACAATTGCACTTTTTCCAACTGGATAATTTTCAATAAAAATTGATGGCCAAATCAAAACAATGATTTGACACTACATGCACGCTTCCTGGTGGTGGCAAAAGCTGGCGCCATTGATCAAGATTGGAAATATAGATATTAACATCTGATCTCCTGCAGATATTGACTCTGAGATTGTTCCGTGAGAGTTGTTGAAATGCTGAGGTGCACTGTTTTAAAGCATCTGTGTGTACGCCTCGATTCAGGCTACACATTTAAGATGGTTTTCCAGAAAAATAAACAATTTGTGCTATTCAGTCGAGGGAAGCAGCTATTTTAATTAAATACCCTCATGATATTATTGCTGAGATGGCTGTAATAATTTTAATTGGTTAATTAATTGACTTGCTAATTGGCTAGTTAATCTAGTTAATCAACTGGGTTTTTTAAAATCAACTTTTGAAACTTCAGCTGTTTGACGATACTTATCTCAGTGGGATATGTAGGCTCAATTAATGTAATTAAAAGATATGTTGTGAAATTCTGCTTGTCAGAAGAGGAATAGATAGTGATGGTTCATCCACCTCCAAATGTTTTCTCACCATTTATGAACCATTTTAAAACTTACTAAAAATGATCAGCAAAGTCTACTTCCACCCCAAAGAAGCATGGCGACACACCCCAGAAGGGATCGGGGTAGGATGGGATGAAACCCTTTTTCTTTCACCCATTGCTACCCCAAAACCATATATATGCACTGCAGCATGTGACTTGCTTCGAATGGGAGTTCCATATGACCTGTATATCTGTCTAAGGGCTGCTCAACTTTGGCCCTCCAGATGTTGGCCTACAACTCCCATAATCCCTGGCTATTGGCCACTGTGGCTGGGGATTATGGGAGTTGTAGTCTAAAAACAGCTGGTGGGGCTAAATTGAGCAGGCCTGGTCTAGCTGTTCCTCCTCACTCCAAGACAGGAACATAGGAAGCTGCCTTATACCGAACCAGACCATTGGTCCATCTAATTCAGTATTGTCTGCACTGACTGGCAGCAGCTCTCCAAGGTTTTAGGCAGGAGTCTTTCCTCAGCCTAGCTAGAGATGGCGGGGTTTGAACCTGGGACATCCAGCATGCAAAACAGATTGTCTTCCACTGAGCTATGGCCCTATCCCTGCTCCTGCTCTAGAATCCTCCACTCCGTTCCCATCTTCCAGAACCTTTGTGAAGCAAGGAAATCTGGCACGCAAAATATATGTGGTCATTATATCCTTTTTAGCTGTAGTTCTTGATGTGTAGTTTAGAAATACGGTTTTAGTGTCTGAATATTGTATTTTATTATTGCATCAGTTATACACTGGATTGGGTTAGAAATGTTGGTGTTTTACGATTGTAAGCTGCCTTACATCAAGGGAGGAACGGCAGGATATAAACGACTTAAGTAAATACAATAAATAAATAAATTATATTACATGAGCTGGAGATGAATTTGCAGAGTTACACCTTAGCGGAGTCAACTAATTTTCATTGTGCTCATAGAGAAAATTATACTAAATCAATGTATTGGACATGTAGATGGTTGCTCCGTCTTGCAACAAAACACTGTTATTTCTATTGAGCAGGGCTTTGGTAAATTTAAATTCTTGGATCCAAACAGCTACTTGAAGTGCACCCAGGAACTTAGGACAAGTTTGAGGCTGATAATATAGTTTTGCCCTGAATCATCCTGTCTGTTTGGAAGTGTACACAATATTATATACAATTTTTTAAAAAGCAACACTTTTCCCACTGATTCATAATGATCACTAAGGGGTTTGGGAGTTTGAAAGACTGCAACGTCTCATGCATTTTAAATCACCTTGTTAGCCCAACTAGGTAGTCCTTTATTCTACCTGTTTTATCTCTGGCAGATAGAACATATGAGAGCCAGATCCAAAGCTTTTCTTCATGAATTGGACAATTTTCCATAAATGGAAGGAAAGTGTCATGACCCATATACTGAATAGTTATTCTGAAGTCATTCACATAATCAAAAACTGTGTTCTACCCGGGTTTGGGAGCTGTTTCTGCTCCCAATTTTTGATTGTGTGGAATCAAGGTAAAAGGAGAACCTGGGTAGAAGAGATTGTGTGGAAGCAAGGTAGGAGGAAAAGCTACCAGGTTTTCTTTTTACCGTGCTTCCACACAATCACTTCTACCCAGGTTATCCCCTTACCTTGATTCCACACAATCCAAAATTGGGAGCACAGACAGCTCCCAAACCTGGGTTTTTGGTTGTGCCGTTGAGTCAGTGTTGACTCCTGGCGACAACAGAACCATGTGGTTTTCTTTGGTAGAATACAGGAGGGGTTTACCATTGCCATTTCCCACGCAGTATGAGATGATGCCTTTCAGCACCTTCCTATATCACTTCTGCCTGATATAGGAGTTTCTTATAGTCTGGGAAACACACTAGCAGGGATTCGAACCAACAGCCCCCTGCTCTCTAGGCAAGTTACTAACCTGAGCAGAATGCCATTTTTGATTGTGTGAATGACTTCTCTGAGTCTCTGAGGAGGCAGGACACACACTGGACCCAGTCATGGGGCCCAGCACCCATCTGAGAGAGGCTCAGAGTTGGAGTCCCCTAGGATAGCACCTTCAGAGCCTGAACCCCCTGAAGTGGCATCCTCAGAACTAAAGCCCACTAAGGAGCTGGCACCTTCCACCCCATTGTATTCCCTGATATCTGCATTCTAAAGCTGGTAAGGCTAGGTGAGATCAGATAGGAGGTGTGCCAAGCTCTGGGCCAAAAGGCTGCCATTCTCCAATCAGGGATGTAGAGCCCAGGTGGAGGAGCCCAACTTCAGAGGTATTTAAGGGTTCAGTCTACCTCTGGCTTCTGTCAGAACAACTTGTCCTGCGGAGCTGTACATGGTGCTGAAACTTGATGTCTCACCACCTTTCAGACCTTGTGGGCTCTTGTCTGTGAGATGAGACAGGACAGATTGCTGCACTCATTAAAGGATCAGTTGCTGAGGAAAACTTCCCTTCCATGATTGGAACTCTCTTTCTGTGAAATGAAGATCTTTCCATGAGCCAAATGGAAACTTTGTCTCTATCTGTCTAGCTCCCTATCAATAAGCAAATGATGGCTGTTCACTCTATAAGAGAATGTGAACCACTGGTACTTAAGGACATGGTTGCAGTGAGAAGGAAACCTGCTTTCCTCTTCTGACAGTAAATGGCTTGTATCTCACTGAAAGGGATGCAGCATTGGGAAGCCCCCCTCCCCTTCACACAGCCTCACCTGTCATAATGACAGGCATTTTGCTAGTCCAATATAACAGCTCCGATCTCAGGGTCAACTCTAGCTATGCACAGCTGAAAGACTATATGGTGTCTGATGGTTGGGCAGGGAGGAGTGATAAAAATATACAGCAAACTCACAATGTGGAATTATCTGATCTGTTTCTTTGTGGTGGGAAAAGGAGGGGGTGAGGGGAGTTTAACAGCAGTCAACTTTAAATTTGCATATGTTTGTTCTTCCCAGCAAAATCAATCTCTTTGAAGGATGCAAGAAAACTTTGGAGAAAGAAAATATTATTAATGCTGTAAGAGAACACAGAAAGAAGTCTTTAGTAAACATTTATTTTCCAGTAGAGATCATCATTTTTGACAAGTGCTTATTTTCATTGAATTTTTTTAGATTAAAAAAAAATAGTAAGAAAAAAGTGCCTTGAATTGCTTTGAATGTTGAGGGGGGCGGGGGGAATTAGACTGAGGACCACTATATCTGCAGAATGTTACATAAAATGGTTTGCACAATTAATAGCCATACATGGGATTCTCTCACTTTTTAAAAATTATTTATTTAATTTATTTATTTATTTATTTATTTATTATTTATTCGATTTCTATGCCGCCCTTCCAAAAATGGCTCAGGGCAGTTTACACAGAGAAATAATAAATAAATAAGATGGATCCCTGTCCCCAAAGGACTCACAATCTAAAAGAAATGCAAGATAGACACCAGCAACGGTCACTGGAGGTACTGTGCTGGGGGTGGATAGGGCCAGTTACTCTCCCCCTGCTAAATAAAGAGAATCACCACATTAAAAGGTGCCTCTTTGCCAAGTTAGCAGGGGTTTCTTTCTTTGAAGACAACAAACATTTTCTTTGAATTAACACTCTCTTTTTTGCACATCTCTATTTCAGATCCAATATTTGGATCATATTCTCCTCTCAGAATTTAAATGTAGGCACTCTCATTTCTCTGCATTTGCTTACTGCAGAGTTAATGGCTGACAACTGTATGTGTGAACTGACCCCACTGAAAAGCATGGCATTTGAGGTGAGGTGAGATAACATGAACATTCAATCTGTGGGTTATGTCTCTGATAGCATGTGTACATATGCAAGTCCTCTCTTGATGCTGCCATCATCAAATGGTGAAACAGGCTTGCATGAATCATCCAGTGATTAAGTCTGACAAGCTTCTAGTTGGATTAGCTTTGTGTAGGATACTTGCCTCTGCTGGGGAGAGGTCCATGAGTTCTCTTCCATACCTAAGATTCTGTGAATTAATGAGATAAAGATACAATTAACAACAGAAACTATTTTTAGATATTCCCTTGTTGGTTACCTAAACTGAAACATATTCAAATACCTGTTCTTTTTGTATCTACTTTCAAGACAAATCCATTCTAAAACTTTTAAGTAAAAACCATCATTTTTTTTTTTAAGTAAAAACAATCATAAGCTGGGTAGGACAAGCATGCCCTACCCAGATTCCACCCCCAGATTTTGAACAAGTTAGGAGGAAAGATCATCCTATCCCAGCTGGGTGCTTAACACACAAGCAAGTTCCCCATCTCCAACATTGTTTTAAACTCACAATTTGAAAAACGGGAGTGTGCACAGCTCCCAAACTAGGGTAGGAAGTAGGAAATGTGTAGAATGGTTCGCGGTCGGAATATTCCAACCGTGAACTAGACATTCCAACTGTTCAGAGCTCGGAGCAGAACACCCTTCCAATGAAGGGCTTGTTCTGAGCTTGGAACACTCAGAACATTCCAAGCACCATTTTGGAATCCAAAATGGCTCTCTGTTTTGCGTCGGCCATTTGCATGGTCAGCACCATCACACAAATGGCCACTACACATACACAGAGGCCAGAAGAGCACCATTTTGGATTCCAGAATGATGCTTGGAACGGTCCGACTGAATGGGGTCATTCTTTTGGAACAGCTGGCACAGACAGTTGTTCTGACAGACCGTTCTACAGATCTTGTGTTCCATTCCGTGCTTGGAATGGAACACAAGATCCGTCTCGTGCACATCCCAAATAGGAGGCTTCTCATAATAATCATGAGAAGGGGCTTGATATGTGAAGGTGGCTTATGTGATCATTGCAGTCATATTGGTAATGCAATGTGTGGACTTATCCCTTTCATTACCAGCCTTTTGAGTTTCTGCTACTTACACCCAAAGACCTAAGAAATTTAAATTCCCACCCCCAATACAGAATCTGAACTTTTTAATTGTGCGGTATTCATTCAGCTGTGAATTCTGATACAGTTCTGAAGCAGAAATATTGTCTGACACATATAGTGAAAAATGAGAAGTGTTAAATAGTATTTGCAAATCATCTTAATCCGTGCTGGTTATCCTACAAGGGGCTTGATCTGTCTTCAAGCAAAAGGATCAGTAACAGTAAGGAATCTGAATGCAAAACATCTGTGTAAGCAGACTTGGGGTGGCACTATTGCTGTTGTATTGGTCTGTACTAATGACTTTGAAAGCATGTATTCAGGGGGAAAAATTCCAGAAAGCCAGTTGCATTTTATTTAATATTCAGATAAGTGCTATTCACCTGCTGTTAAGCCACAACATCCACAGTCATTCTTTGAATACTGATAATTATATGAAACAGACTCCCCTAGAGGCTGGTAGTCTAGTCTGGATTCACCTGGAATACAAAGATGGCTCAAATCATAGTTTATGTGCACGGAAGTAGTGGGTGTTTATAGACCGTCCTGTAAGGCGGTCATGTCCATGCATTTCCCTAAAGTAGAACTATAAAAATGATAGGAATAGATTTGTGTGAGTATTGGCTCCCCATCCCCTGGTGTGATGTATTAATCAGTTATCACATATCAATGAATTATCAAGTACTGATGTTTTAAATGAAAACAATGTATGCCCCTACCTTTGACCTCAGCTTTGCTGCCGACAACTGACAAGTAAGGAAATAAAGCAGACCTAATTAAAAGTCAAAAATCACAGGCTAAGGAACGAATACGAATACGACAAATATTTATATACCGCTTTTCAACAATTGTTGCCAGTGTGGTTTACATATAAATAAGTAAGTAAGTAAGTAATTAAGTAAGTAATTAAATAAAGTCTCCCTGTCCCCAAATTGCTCACAATCTGGAAAGGAACCATAAGATAGACACCAGCAAGCAACAGCCACTGGAGGGGTGCTGTGCAGGGGATGGATAAGGCTAGTTGCTCTCCCCCGGCTCAATAAAGAGAATCATCACTTTTTAAAGGTTGCTCTATGCTCAGTTAGCAGGGGAGATCTATGGAATTCTCTGCCGCAGGATGTGGTGATGGCTTAGATGGCTTTAAAAGAGGCTTATACAAATTCATGGAGGGCAGGTCCAATGGCTACAATCAGGGGTGTAGCTAGGGGAGAGGGGGGCCTGTTTGCCCATCTCCCTGGCCGCCCCTCAGAGTGAGGGAGCTAATGAAGAAAATAGGGAGAGATGGAGCTGGGGGTCCCTCAGGAGTTGGGGGCCCCAGGTTCTTTGAACCCATCCACTCAGTTATAGCTACACCCCTGGTTACAATCCAAACAAGAAAGCAATAGCAGTAGAATAATCATCACACCTATTCCCTAAAGACCCAAGTTCATAAATCAGTCCATGAGTCAAGCCCAACTTTTGGCCATCACTGCCATCTCAGGGGATGATGCTCTTAATGATTTTTTGGGAACACGTTGACCCCACTAGAGATGGACAGCAGCCAATGGCATTGTTACACTTACGGCTTTCACCCCTTTTCACCCCTTCTTTTTCCCTACCCCCAAGCAATTAGCATCAAATTGCCTTCACACACACCCCCTTTTTTTTTTTTGCACAAAGGGTTAGAGTAGGTTCAGGGTAACAATGAACCAATGGTTGTCCTTTCTCCATGGAGTAATCTTTGGAGGACACACCTGCCTATTGTCATTTCCATTCGTCTCACAACATTGTTAAAATTTAATAGTAGTTTTTTGTGTTCTAAAAACTTTTAAAAGCTCTGGAAATCATTGCAGATTTGGCCACTGCAGGCCCAGTCGACAACAAAAGCATGAGTACACACTGAAAGCTGAAACTATTGCAATACTATCACCTCTTTTCCATCTCTGAGGTTGTAAGCCATTGTCAAAAATTACAATGAGCATTCGTCCCCCTCAGCCCCATCCCCCCAAGATGGTACTGACCATCCCAGCTGGCCCATAGACGAAATGATAAAAGAGAGAGTGATAAATAGGAGAGTTCCACAAATAGGGTGCCACGAGAGAGAAGGTCCTGTCCCTGGTTGAAATCTGCCTCTGAAGTCAGTGGAGGCACCCTGGAAGAGTAAGGGAGCTAGGATAGCCATCTTCAAATATCTGAAGGGCTCTTCCATAGCAGAAGGAGCAGACTTATTCTCTGTTGATCCTGAGGACAGAACTCGAACCAATGGGTTGAAATGACAAGGAAGCAGATTGAAGCTAGATATCAGGGAAATTTCCTAACAGCAAGAGCCACTGGACAGTGAAACAGTCTGCTCCATGCAGTCATGGTGATTTTCAAACAGAGACTGGACAGCCCTCTGCCAGAGATGCTGTAGAAGTTTCCTGCACCAAGCGGGGGGGACTAGAAGATCTCATGGGTCCCTTCCGACTCTAAAAAATTTTCCCGTGATTCTGTGGCACAAACTCTTGGCAGCAGGTCTGGCCACAGTAGATTTGTAAATGCTGAGTCTCGTTCATAGTCGGTGTCTCTGCTGATCCGCTTCCCGCCTACCCCCTCCCTTTCCCTTCAGACGCCTTGTCCTTGTTCTCCCCTTTCATTTGATGAGGACTGATAACACCTTACATACACATGGGAAGCAACTGGGAAGTTTACTTCTCCCTCACAACACACAGGGTATAATTAGACCTTGTGCACCTGCTCATTCCTCCAGTGGCTTTGTTCATCTGGATGCCCATCAAAAATCCATGCTGCGAGGGCAATTTGATCTTCTCACTTTCCCCGCTTTCTTTCTGCCCCTCCCCTCCCCGCCTTCTTCACTCCACACACTAAACCACAAGAACAAGCCACAAGCAGGGTCCTTCAGAATTGGCATTGACTAATTTGTGTTCAAAGATTCCGGTGATTAATCCTGTATACCACCCACAACAACAAAACCTGTGCATTGATTGTTCCTAATGTGTGTCATTAGCATGAGATCTGGGAATGCTATTCATATTAGCACTGCTATAGAAACCTATTACTCTGATCCTCGTCTGCAATCCTGATACTTTCATCCAGGGGTTCCCAACCTTTGTTTTTGAACAAGTGTATCCCTTCTGTCACAAACCTTCAGCTCAGGTATGCCATAGGGATGGTGTGTGTGCGCATGTGTGTGTACATATGCATGCACGCATGCACATGCACACATGTGTGTACACACACACACACACACACACACACACTTAAATGTTACAATTATGAAACAGGCTATTCCAGTCACTGCCTTCCATCCAGAATACGAATACGATGAATATTTAGATGAATATTTATATACTTTCAACAGAAGTTCCCAAAGCGGCTTACAGAGAAACAAACAAACAACCACATAAAGAAATAAAATGGCTCCCTGTCCCCAAAGGGCTCACAATCTTAAAAACAAAAGAAAAAGAGAAGAAGAAAAAACGATAGACACCAGCAATAGCCACTGGAGGGATGCTGTGCTGGGGATGGAAAGGGCCAGTTGCTCTCCTCCTGCTAAATAAAGATAATCACTCCTTTAAAAAGGTGCCTCTGTGCTCAGTTAGCAGGGGATCCAGACCAATTTACTCTTGAGTACTCCCACTGAAATTAATAGGACAATTAAACATCCCATTAATGTCAGTAAGACTTCTTATGAGCAACTTAATCTGCCTCATAATTATAGCATTGGTGTGTGTGTGTGTGTGTGTGTGTGTGTGTGTGTGTGTGTGTGTGTACATATAAACTTGGGGTGAGTAAACCTGGCCCTCCATCTGCTGTTAAATTACAACTCCCGTCATCCAAATTGTTTGCAATTTATTGTGGCTGGGGTTGATGGGAGTTGTAGTTCAATAACAGCTGAAGGCCAAGTTCATACACCTCTGATATAAACAGAAATTTAAGTGTTACAGTTAGAGAGGCAGGCTACTACAATCACTGGCTCAAATCCATACAAAGTTGCTTGTAAACAGCTGTACTGAAATTAATGGGATCTTTACCTGTCCTACTAATTTCAATGGGGGTAAAGTAAAGTGTGCCATCGAGTCGGTGTCGACTCCTGGTGACCACAGAGCCCTGTGGTTGTCTTTGGTAGAATACAGGAGGGCTTTACCACTGCCTCCTCCCACACAGTCTGAGATGATGCCTTTCAGCATGGCATCGCTGTTGCCCGATATGGGTGTTTCCACTAGTCTGGAAAACATACCAGTGGAGAATCAAACCGGAAACCTCTGGCTTACTTGTCAAGTCATTTCCCTGCTGCGCCATTACGTGGCTCTCAATGGGGGTACTCAATGCTAATTTTCTGAAGCCTGTCAGTCAGACTGAGGGGAGGGCTACTCTGAACTTCAGCATGTAGACAGCCAGCCGGGAGCTGAGGAGCCCCCTCTTCAGTAGCGGTGGGCACAAAACAGGCTGGCCCAGTTCGAGTCCAGACTGGACTCAAACTGGACCAGGCCAGTTCAGTTTTGTACCCCCTTGAACACCCCCCCCCCTTTTAGTTTGATTTGGAGGGTTCACAAATATCTTTTTAATTTTTTATCAACTTACCCCTTCCAGGGGGCTTCTCCAAGGCTGCAAGGGGGTATCCGGAGATTCCCCCTCCCCCTTGCTGGCCTCCATTGCTGCCAAAATTGCCCGGTTCAGGTGGTCTTCTGCCCGAAGAGGTCGGCGGGGAGGGTTCGGCTCGATGCTGAACTGAACCGGGAGGGTTCAGCTCAACAACAAGCCATCAAATCGAACCAGTTCAATGTGAACAGGTTTGGTTCTGAACCTGTTTGCACATCCCTATTCTTCAGTGGACATTGCTGAGGACGTGTTGGCTTCAGTCTGGTGATCCTCGGATGGGGAACAAATAGCGTAGGGAGGCAGGAGGGCTCTGCGTTCCCCCTGGAGTACCCCTAGGGATACTAGTACCCCCTGTTGGGAAACCCGGCTCTCGATTATATGCAAGAAAAGTTCTTTCTAGTCTGTTAAATACTGGTTACTTTGATTAGGCGTGACAAGGACTGGAGGAGGAGAGGAGGGATTTTGTTTTCTTTTGCTTTCACATTGTGTGGTCTAAAGCTACGCGGTGCAGCAATCTTGTTGAAGCTAAGCAGGTCTGGGTCAGGTCAGTGCCTGGATGAGAGACCGCCTGGGAATTTAGTGCCTCGACTTCCGTGGAAGCATTCTTCCACGGAGAATGCAGCATGCACACTGCTGCATATCAGAGTCTTTGGATCAAGGCCAGTAATTAATGCATGTATTTATATATCCATTGCAAGATATTTATGTAATATAAACGCATTAATTACTGGCCCTGATCCAACAACCCTCATATGCAGAGGTGCGCACGCTTTACTGAGTGCAAGGATCTCCTTCTGCTCATCTTGGGATCAGGCATTCAATCTTGCAAGCAACAATTGGGAAGCAGGGGAAAGAGGCAGGGCTGGATTCAACCTCCACCCATCCGTCACCAAATTGGTCATTCGGCAGCATCAGTGCTGACCACAGCAATCAATCCATCAATCATCTTTATTACGGTCATAAAGCAGCATAAAATACGGGGAGTGATTACACAGTGCAAATACCATAGCAACAATCTGTATGGGAATGAACTGACAGACCCAACCCCAAACCAGTCACTATATATGGAAGTTAGGTGCCAGATGCAGAATCTGCATGCAGCACTCTTTTTGTAGGATCAGATCTAGAGGCTGATACACAGCCATGAAAGCTGGCTTCTATGCAAAGATGGCATACAAATATGACAAATATTTATATACTGCTTTTCAACAAAACTTTCCCAAAGCTGTTTACAAAGAGATAAACATAGAAATAAAATGGCTCCCTGTCCCCAAAGGGCTCACAGTCTAAAAAAGAAATATAAGATAGACACTGGAGGAGTGTTATGCTAGAGAAGGATAGGGCCAATTTCTCTCCCTCTTCTAAACAAAGGGAATCACCACCTTAAAAAGGTACCTCTTTGCTCAGTTAGCAGGGGTCAGATTACCAATGTGTGTGTCATTCTTGCCATGCTAATCTTCTGTGTATCGTTCCAATTTTAGTCTATGGGCTGCCAAAGTGTACAGTTTTAGTTCCTAAAACTAGGAACACAGATCAGTGGTTTGAGCCAATCTGGACTGAACTAATCCATATTACTGGATTGAGCCCAATGCCCAATGAACTTCCATCAAGTTCATTGGTGATTAAAATGGTGGCCCTTCCAGACCCTGCCTCTGCTCCAGCAGCAGGAAGAAACTGGATGAGGTCATCGCTCGGACTGTGTACTTCAGACACACGTGTAATGTGTACTTTGAACACATTATGTGAAGACTCAGCTCCCTTGAGAAGTCCATAATGCTGGGGAACGTTGAAGGAAAGAGAAGAAGAGGACGACCAGCAGCAAGGTGGATAGACTCGATTACCATTTATAGATAGATAGATAGATAGATAGATAGATAGATAGATAGATAGATGTAAACTGCTTTACATCGGTTACAAACTAATGACAATGGGTACAGCAACCAGCCTCAGAATTGACAATGAAGACATTGAAGTGGTGGATAGTTTCTGCCTTTTAGGATCGACTGTCAACAGTAAAGGATCCAGCAGTCAAGAAATACGCCGCAGACTAGTACTTGGTAGGGTTGCAATGAAGGCCTTGGAAAGGATATTTAGATGGCATGACGTGTCTATACCTACAAAGATTAAAATCATTCAGAACATGGTTTTTCCCCTGCCACTCTATGGATGCGAAAGCTGGACTTTGAAGAAGCAAGATAGAAAAAGCATTGACACTTCTGAACTTTGGTGCTGGAGAAGACTGTTGAGGAGCGCATGGACAGCCAGGAAAACAAACAAATGGATCATAGGCAGAATTTGAAGTCCCCTCTTTCATCCCCACAAAAAAAGCATGCACAGTTGTCCCATCCCATACTGAGCAACCTACTGAGCAACCTACATACTGAACCTCTGAGCAACCCTGAGCAACCTACATACTGAACCTCTGAGCAACCCTGCAAAATCAAAGATTGTGACTGCCCGAGATAGTGAGTCTCATAGCTGAGTGGGAATTTGAACGCAGGTCTCTCCAGTCCAAGTCTGACATTCAAACCACTTTTATCACATTGCTCTCAGCTTAACAGCTTCTCAGATCTCGGTTCTACTTACTCGACAGAACACAATTTTCCTCGTCAGAGCAGTGAAACTCAGCCTGGTTGGCAACTGAGGAGGAAAAGGCAGACCAAAATGGTGACACAACTCACTTCCGGATGTGAAGATTAAAACAGAAACCTTAGAAAATGTATATGTTTCATTGCAGCTCCTGGGAGTGAAGTAGAAACCCAGCTGGACTGAACTTTCCAAGATATTAACTGCTCTATTCAGAACACTGCCTTTAAAAAAAAGTTTTTTTAAGGCTTCCCAATTTACTTCCCATGACTAGTTGAGGATAATTGTCAAACTATCAGATAACTGAAAGACGCATTTCCATTAAACTGTCTCCTATTCCCCCCACTCAATTGTTCCTCTGTAATATATCTAAGCAAACATTTGTTCCACTGATCATTTCTGGGCAAAAGACATGAATCACTAGACTACAAAAAACCACAAAGGCAGCTGTTGATCATTAGAACCAGTCAAGACGCCTGCCTTTGGAAGCTTTCTGCAGGAAACGGCTCTGGTTTGCGAGGCTTTGCAGCGTAATGAAAGCAAAGCAATAGAAATTAGGGCATTCCTCCTTAAAGCACATTCTCCCTCCCCCCCCACCTCTCTCTCTGATTTAACTTAAACTTATGTTTTATTACAGGCAACACATAGAAGCCTTGTCTCTGCCAGTAAACAGGAGTAAGTAAGCTTCCCAGTTTAGACTCTTAGAAGCAGACTAGAATAGATTGGAGAAGGGCTGCTCAACGTTGGCTCTCCTGCAGATGTTGGCCTACAACTCCCATAATTCTTGGCTATTGGCTGCTGTGGCTGGGGATTATGGGAGTTGTAGTCCAAAAACAGCTGGGGGGCCTAAATTGAGCAGGCCTGGATTAGAGGTTCATCTGAGCCAGAGCTCAGCCCTAAAATATTCTGTTGCTGGAGTAAACCCCTCGAGTGCATGAATGAAAAGGAGAGTGTCTTTGAGTGGTTTTGTTTGTTTTTTCCCCCCAAAATGCTTTTCTATCAGCATGTCCTAACTGGTGTGTTGCAGGACACTTTTATTATTATTATTATTATTATTATTATTATTATTATTATTACATTTATATCCCACTCTTCCTCCAAGGAGCCCAGAGCGGTGTACTACATACTTAAGTTTCTCCCCACAACAACCCTGTGAAGTAGGTTAGGCTGAGAGAGAAGTGACTGGCCCAGAGTCACCCAGCTAGGCTGAATGGGGATTTGAACTCAGGTCTCCCCGGTCCTAGTCCAGCCCTCTAACCACTACACCACAAAGAAGCTACTTCTGCAGCCCCTGGGCAGATCTCATGCAAACTAAATAGGGATGGTCTTTCTGGAAGATGTCCAAAAAGCGGAGCCTCACCAAAGCATGTGGCCTCACCTTTTCTCAGGAGGATTTGCCCACATTATGTGCATTCAGAGTTTACAGCAGGGGTGGCTTTCCCCACACCTACTTTGGGATCACAGCATTACGATCACACGGCATCAGGGACGTGGGTATTGGAGAAAGGGGCCGCACTGGAGAACATCACCACTGTAAAGATGGGGGCATGGCACAGTGGGGGGTGTAAGAGACTTGAGTGACATGGGGCGCGCTCCATGACTTCTGCAGCAAAGGACCCATGTCTGCTTTCCACAATGCACCACATTTAATTGGTCACCGGAGATACTCCCCTGCTGTCATTGTCCCTGTCTGGCGTGTCCTTCCTGCCACAGTGCACCCCTTTCGCAAAGCACGAAGCTGGATGCAGGCATCTGCCAATGTGCTCCACTCCCTTAAAATGCTGTAACTGGCAGTAAGTGGCGTCCCTGTTGCCAAGAAGCAGTGGGAGGGGAAAGGAGACGGCAGGGGGCAGGCTCCGAGAGGTGGCCAAAAAGAAGTGTGGCAGGCATAGAGCTGACAATTTTCTGGGCTGGTAGGGGCTGCCCTCTCTATGGTTTCAGGAGAAGCCCAGCACCAAACCCAGGTTACGACCGCGGCAGAGTTCGGATGACATGACACCGTCTCCAAACCTGAGATTAGAGCAGCAAAACTCACTGCAAATCAAAGGTTCAATTTATGGTTTGGGGAGGGAAACCTTGGGTCACTCTCATGATGAAACCGTGGTTTCGTGCATTTGGACGACCATGAAATTGAAGCTCTGCCTCACTCGCCTCCTCTTTGGCATTATGTGTGAAGGTGGCCACCGCAGATCAGAATGGTACATGGCCCATTTTTGGAACCAGGTCAAAATAAACTAAAATTGTATAGTGGCTTTGCCACCACAAAAAACATCACTGAGGAAGAAAGTAAAACAGAAACTGAAGGAAGATGAAGGAAGACAAATTTTTATATATATATATATATATATATATATATATATATATATATATATATACACACACACACACACACATACATACATACATACACACACACACACACACACACACACAGAGTAAGTCTCTGGAGCAAAAATAGGTTTAAGAACTATGGATTCCAGCCTGGCCTTATCAGCAGGTAACCCTAGATGATGCGTAAATTTCCTCAGGTTCAACTCATACATGCATCTATGCATGCATGGGGGATTTGGAAGGCCTTTTCTTACATAATGCAAATCACAAGAGGCCTAGCACATTCCAATTAAAATCTTCCTCATGTATCTGATACTATTTTCTTCAAAGAGATTTGGGGGGGGGGAGCAAATTTTTTTTGGGTGAATTTAAGGGAGATCCTTTCAGAGAATGGTTCCCAAAAGAATTGCCTTTGAAGACATTGCACCTTTTATCATTTCTATTCTGTTAGAATAAGTAAAAGCCACAGTGGGGCGGGGCGGTATAGATGTTAAAGTTCTGAATGTGGATGAGGGAGGCCTGAATTCAAATCCGGGTTCAGCCATTAAACTCACTGGGTGATCTAGGGGCCAGTCACATGCTTTCTGCCTGACCTACCTTGGAGTGCTTACAAGGATAAAATGGAGTCATTTCCATTAGCGATGTGCACGGATTGTGATTCTCTCACTGATTCGAAGCATGGCATGGACACCTTTAAAAGGGAGGAGAGTAGGTCCATATCTGCTCTTCCTCTGCTCACCATAGCTTCCTGCTATGACAGTGCACCTCTCCACCCCGTTGTTCTCGCATGCTGGCAGCACGCTCATGGCCTTTGGCCATGCTGAGCCAACATAAGGCCAGTTGGAGGCCGAGCGCTGCTGGAGTGTGAGGGCAATTTGGGCACTGCTGCAGCAGGAAGCAGCGGCGAGTGGTGGAGGAGCATGTACAGACCTGCTCTCCTCCCTTTTAAAGGTGCCCAGGCTGTGCTTTGAATCAGTGCACAAATCACAATTCGTGCTCATCCCTAGTTTCCACGGGTGACACCCAGAGCTCATTAGAGGAAGCCTAGATTACAAATGTGAGAAATTAACAATATATGCAGCCATGCGTGCATTTAGGGGGAGGAGCCATAGTGCAGTGGAACAGCAGATGCCTACAAAGCCAGCATGGTGTCGTGGTTAGAGTGTTGGACTAGAACCAGAGCGATGCAAGCTCAAATTCCCATTCAGCCATGAAACTCACTGGGTAACTCTGGGCCAGTCACTTCTCTCTCAGCCGAACCTACCTCACAGGTGAGGATAAACGTAACCATGTAAACCACTCTGGGCTCCTTTGAGGAAGAGTGTAATAAATGCTTGAAGTCCCAAGTTCCATCACGATTCAAAAGGATCAGTTCCTAAGCTGTACGAATCTTCAGTAATCCGTTTGATCAGGAGGAGATTCAGCCTGATTCAGCCAAGGAAGCTTGTATTCAGAATTGAATTGCCAGTTTGGTCCAAATTAAAGCAACGATGGAAAAACCAGGCTAATGATTTGGCTGTTTTTAGCCCCTCCCTCTGACTCAGCACCCTCCCATGACCCTTCTAGGTATGTATTGGGCACAGACAGGAGATAGGCTGGCTTAATTTTTATCCAAACATGGCAAAGTAGCAGCAGCAGCATCTGTGGCGTCTTTTTCAAATGACCCCTGGGAGTTGTTTCCCCTCTGCAGTCTTAGAAAAGGTGCAGGTTAAACATAAAGTTGGGTTTAAATGAAAACAGAGCCCACCTGTCTCCTTCCAATGCTTGCTAAGTACCTTCAGGGGTACAGAAAGAGTGGGGAGATGGAAGGGAGGAGCTGAAGCTCTGGCTCCAAATTTGGCAGAAGCAAAGCTGTGAATCAAATTGGGTGTGACTGGGCCACCAGGGTGGGCACCAAATGGAAGTGAGGCTGCTTTGCACAGCCTACCCAGTTACCCATCACCCCTTGCCTAAGAGCTTGGAGAGTGACCTACCCATCTGAGTAGATGGACCTGACTCCTATTATTGCATTACATTTACATTACATAAGAGCCAGCGTGGTGTAGTGGTTAGAGTGCTGGACTAGGACCGGGGAGACCCAAGTTCAAATCCCCACTCAGCCATGATACTTGCTGGGTGACTCTGGGCCAGTCACTTCTCTCTCAGCCTAACCTACTTCACAGGGTTGTTGTGGGGAGAAACTTAAGTATGTAGTACACCGCTCTGGGCTCCTTGGAGGAAGAGCAGAATAGGAAAATGTAAATAAAAGAATTATATTATATTATATTATATTATATTATATTATATTATATTATATTAACATATAAATAATATGTTTAACCTCAGCTGGAGGTTTGTGTATCTTCTCATAGATTTTACCTATAGAAATACTCATTTTGGAGTGGCTGTAGTGGTGTTATAATCCACCTGAACGCTGCTGATCCACATGGTTGTGCTGCAACAGACACTCTGATGTCACCTGACATAAACATGAAGGAGTCCTAAGCTTGGGATGGGGCCATGGCTCAGTGGCAGAGAGCCTCTGCTTTGCATGCAGAAGGCCCCAGGTTCAATCCCTGGCAGCATCTCCAGGTAGAGCCGGGGAAAATCCCAATCTGAAACTCCAGAGCGCTGCTGCCAATCTGTGTAGATAATTCACCTCTAGATGGGCCAATGGTCTGACTCGTTATAAAGGCAGCTTCTTATGTTTGTCACTGTACTACTACTACTGCTACGAATATATACTGCTTTTCAACAAAAGTTCTAAAAGCAGTTTAGATAGAAAAATAATAATAAATAACTAAAGGTGGCTCCCAAAGGGCTCACAATCTGAAAAGAAACACAAGGCAGACACTAGCAACAACCATGGGAGGGATGCTGTGTTGTTTCTGGATAGGAACAGTTGCTCTTCCCCTGCTAACTATTAGAGAATCGCCACTTTAAAAGGTGCCTCTTTGCTTAATTTGCAGGGGTATCCATTTATAAGGGGCCAGTGTTGCATTGGTGTGCATGGAAAGCATGAAGCAAAAGAACTGTAAAGGACCTGGTAACAAGGAAAAGCCAGACAACTGGCAGGAAAAGGCTAAGTATTGTATTCTGCAATTTAGTATGAATAAATCTAAGTTTGCTGGGTAATGTCAGAAATGTTTGGCTCATCGGGAGTTCAGCTAAAGGGGATTGCTGTTAATATAGTGAAATCTCTCCCCTACTGGAGAGACTGTGTCCTTGTGGGAATGGAGAAAGTTGGCCTTGTGCTTTTGTATTGTTCCTTCGATTGTGATTTGCGTTCTAGATATATTGCTCCTCTTGGTTTTAGATACCCAAATAATTGTGATGAGTTTTATATTAACCTGTTTCTCTCTGATAAATACACTGATGGCTTGCAACTGATAGCCAAATTTTCTATGGCTGCAATTAAGATTTGCTCATGGTGTGTTATAAATGGTTAATTCAGGCTTCTAGTCTGCTTCACTATATTTTATTTTATATTAATTTTATGTAATAGTTCATATGTATATAAACACACACACACACACACCTGTATTGACATTTACCTTTAATGTTCTTTTTATCTGGGTCTGGTCTGAAGTCTGTATATTTGATCAATGATTGTAATGAACTGATAGTGAAATTTCATAGGCATAGAGAGAAGACAGGGTTTGCACACAATTCCTCCCTCATGGTGAATGCATGATGCGGAACAGGATGGCACCTACCAGCTGCACTCTGTGCCGGACACATGGCTTGTTCAGTAATAGGACTCCTTCATAAACAGCTGACTACTCAAGGGGAAGAGCCAAGATGTTGATGGAACAACAGTCTGTTTTAGAGCTTAAATCTTAAATAACTGATTTTGTTGTCCTCAGAAGCTCTCAGTCTTTAAAAAGAATCTTCAGTGCCTATGTGGAATCTTCAATGCCCAGCAGCCCCTTTGTGATAATTATCCAGCTTTTGGAAGTGCAAAAAGTGGGGAAGAGACTGTTATTCTCCAGAAATGTTGGTGCCTTGGAAGATCTCAGGGCTTGGTGAAGTGGCATGATCAACACTTCCAAGACAGTGAGAGCTATCTTATCCTTTTATGCCTATTATGGGAAATAAATGCAACTGGACAAATTCTGAGTCCCCAGGGTCCCCACGACTGATAAAATCCACCAAGAAGTTTAAAATAGATGAATTTTACCCTCTAAAGGAAGATGACTTTATTACAATTCCCACATGTAATGGATATGCTGCCCTTGAGACAGATGATCTCCTCTCCTCAGAGAGGCCAGTTTCATTGGCCCGATTTCACCAAGAGTAACATTAATGCCTGATGACCAAGAGCCTTTAATGGAGAAATTGTTGGCACTGGAAGGGGCTTAGAAATTAGGGCAACAGTCCACTTTTCGCTCAGACTTTATGGCAATTCAATGTTTGTTGATGGCAGGAACAGTGATAGCAATCTTTGAAGTTATCACTTCTGTGAGTAGGAAAGTGGACCTATTAATGGCATCTTTTAAATTTTTTACCTAGAAGTACTTGACAAAGAAAGACTCTGTAACTAAGTCTTCAGTGCCTAGTTTCAGTGAGGCAGCAGGCTCAGATAAGCAATGAAAACAACCAGCTGTTACCTTGGATTTCAGCCAGCCTGCAGCTGGAGCTGGAATTGCTGCAGTTACAAACTGTAACCGGACATTGCAATTAAATCAGGTTATGCTTTGTGTCTGTCTGAATAATATTAACAGAAATCATTAGCATTCTCACAGAGAAATAATTCGTTCCTTGAGCCAGCTCTTGAAATGTGGGCCTCAATTTATTGTTCTTGTTGCCACCATTTGGTGACCTAGCCCTCCAGCAGCTAAGAGAGCTTTGTTAACTTTTAATCAACCCACTATTCCACATATGATGTTAAAGACGAAATCTTTCTTGCATGCATTCCAAATCACACCTATCTGAGTATTCCATGATAGGATTCCATTCCTTACATGACTGTAAGGCCACTCTTCCACCAAGGCAGCTCAAATCCAATAGCTCTGACTATAGCACAAGTGGAGTAAGACTCGACTCGAATCTTGACAGATTGCAACATAGAGCACATTTAAAGATCTATGCTCAGGCAATACGTGCGGCAAAGAGGGGGTTCTTTTCTGCATGTATTGTCTCTGCAAGTTCACATCCAGTGGAGTTGTTCAGGGTTGTGAGGGAACTAGTATCTCTCCCCCCCCCGAACCAGAATTTGGAGTCATCAGTTACCCGCTGTGATGTGTTTAAAGAGTTTTTTGCAGATAAAATCTCATGGATTCAGGCCAACCTAGATGGAGACTCCACAATTAATTTGATGTCTGAACTGTAGGTGCCCAACAACTCCTCTTATGTGATTCGACTGGATTGGTTTCAATTTGTGACTCCTGAGTATGTGGACAAGCTGCTTGGAGTGGTGAAGCCTACCACTTTTTCTCTTGACCCTTGTCAATCAATCAATTTTATTACAGCCATAGGCCATACAAAAGACATAAAAAGCATTAGAACAAAATATTATACATAGTAAACATAATAAAACAGAATTTTCCAACATGGCTTGGAAAATTCTAGCAGGGAGGCTGTCATAGACAGCCTGATAGAAATCATAATAAGAAACTCTCCTATTATAAAGATCACTGGAGAGAGGTCTCTGTATAATCCAGGAAAATGATAGGAAGTTCTGGGAATTGGTGGCATCTGGCATTCAGTCTAATTTCATCTCAGATGCACATATCTCAGCTGAGACCTGGTTTCAGTACTTCTCGGCTTATGGTAGCACTCGGAATGAGAAAACTTATGAATACCCAGTTCCTGAATCTGGCCCCCTTCAAGAGCTGCCTGCAATAACAGCACTAGAGTGCAAGCAGTTGATTGGTGCCTTGACCCTGGGGAAAGCCCCTGGAGAGGACATAGTGCCTCCTGAGGTATTTAAACTGAATGCCTATGGGTGGATTCCTATTTTAGTGAGGCTTTTCACAAACATTGGTAACACCTGTGTGGTCCTCCCAAACTGGAAACAAAGCATTATCTATCCAATGTACAAAAACGGTAATAGGAGACTTCTAATTACTGTCTAATCAGCCTCCTGGTTGTATCCTCCAAATTATACTAGGGATGTGTACAAAGCGGTTCGGCGCCTCCTTAGGGAAGCGCTAAACAGGCCCAGGTGCCTGCAGCCGAACCAGTTTGACAGGGCAGGGAGCAGTTTCCTTAAAAAACAGGTGAGCAGGTCCTTACCTATTCCACTGCCTCCCTGCCACTTTTCTGGGTGTAGCACTCTCTCTACCAAAGGCCACACATGGCTGTGGCGCTGTTCCCTGTAACTTGTGCACAGCATCAGCATGCTCATGGCCACCGCACATGCGTCATGGCCTTGTGCATGCCAGCGCCATATGCAGTCTTCAGGGAACAGTGCCACAGCTGCGTGCAGCCTTTGGTAGAGTGAGCACCATGCCTGGAAAAATGGCAGGGAGGCAGTGCAGCAGATAAGGACCTGCTTACCTGCTTCTTAAGGGAACTGCTCCCAGTCCCTGCCTGCAGCTGCCCGAGACTTTTTGGGCAAATCCCTAATTATACACTCATCATCTTTTAAACAAGTTGGAAGATTGGGCAGATATGATGAAATTGTTTCACCCAGAGCAGGCAGGCTTCCGTAGGGGTCACAGCATAATATTTCATTGTATCACCTTGAAGGCCATGGTCCAGAAATACACTAACGGTCATTAAAATATAGCTTTATGTTGTGTTTATTGACCTTCCATCAACTTTTGACTCTGTTGATAGATCTAGATTGTGGGAAAAACTTACGAGAACTGACATTGACAGACAGCTTCTCAGGTTACTGATTGAACTGCACTCTGATCTCACAGCCAGGGTGAGAGTGGGCCGACAAGGATTGCTATCGGACCCCGTTTTATTAAACAGAGGAGTCAAACAGGGCTGCCTGTTGGCTCCCTTTTTATTTCATTTTATATCAATGATACAATACAGGCCACGGAGTCTCATAAACTCTTTCCCCCCTCTCTTAATGGGCTCAAAGTCTCAATTTTGATGTATGCTGATGATATGGCACTTATATCTTGAGTCGAGATCGGGCGTAGAAGAGTGCTGGTCAGATGTATTGCCTATTAAGCTTTATGTTGTTTTATTAGGCTTTAATATGTGTGGTATGACCTGTGGTTACAACAATAAACTTACTTACTCATAAACAGCTGTATATAGGCAGAAGCTTTCCACACACGTGTGAAATGTATAGCTGCCAGGCACAATCCCATGTGTGTGCCCCCCAACTGAAATATTCAATTAACCTATGGGTGTGTGTGTGTGTGTGTGTGTGTGTGTGTGTGTGTTTCTGCATGTTACTATACTGTCAAAACCTGCAGATCTCTAAGGCGGTCTACTCAAGGTCAAAATACCACAGATTTTTATTTTTTTTTAAACCAGTTTAAATTTTAACTCCAACATGGTTAAACAGGTGTGTCTTGAGTGTTTTTTTAAAGCTACCAGAAGGTGGTAGCTTACAGATGGTGAGGCTCTTCTTCCAACAGGGAGCTCATTCCAGAGCCTCAGAGCAGCTACGAAGAAGGCCCTGAATCATCATCAGCTGAACTGATGGCAACTGCAGACAGACCTTCCCAGACAATCGGTTGTGTGAAGACCCCTATAGCAAGGCAACTTTGAACAATGGTTCTCTATAATGCACAGCTGTGAGTCAATATCACATGTTTTCTTTGCTATGTTTCTTCTTGAATATTGCTGTAGGGTTGTTGTTGTTTTGAGCTTTGCTATTTTATTTCTGCTGCTTGTTAGTAGATTTGTGCATTTTGATTCGGGTACAAAATGTTTTGTGCCCAAAAATGGCAATTTCGGAGGTTTTGTAACCAAAACAAAATCAAGAATTTAAAAACAGATTTTTGTTTCCAAATCAAAATCGACAGAATGCTTTGTTCTCCGGGAAAGCATTGCAATTGAAATTGACTTCTCTGACTCTCTCCACTCCAGCTGAGGCACTGAGTGGTTAGTAGAAGATAAGATATGCAAAAAGCTGTTGAGCCTGAATGGTTTAGTTAAGTATGTGTTTTATTCAGTGTGACTGAAATGCAAACTGACCTTGCAAAGGGATTTGGAAGACAGCATTTTGAGACAGAAATACCCAAATATCTTTGGGAGCTCAATGCAATTCCAAAGCTCTTGCTAAAAGCCATGGTATAAATTGTCTGGAGAAGCTTTTTGAGAAACTGGTTAATAGATTGTCAGGGGTATTCCCCACCACCCTCCTTTTATCTCTTGTAGTCCCAGGTGGATGACCTGTCCCTGCAATGGCAAAACTTGTGAACCACTGGCTTAGACATCATGTCCCACAAAATTACATTGTGGCCTAAATTATATTAGACTGCTCAACTTGGGCAATAAAACTTAGACTTCTGAAGAACAAAGCATTCTGTCCGAAACACAGTCATTTCAATTTGGAAACAAAAATCTCTGTTTTTAAATTCTTGATTTTGTTTTGGTTACAAAACCTCCAAAATTGCCATTTTTGGGCACAAAACATTTTGTACCCAAATCGAAATGCACAGGCCTACTTGGCAGGGTGCCAAGTGCTAAGGACATTAAGGACTAGAAGACCTTAAAGGTGCCTTCCAACTCTAACATTCTGTGATTTTATGCATGACTAGATGGTCTATATTCTCCCCCTGTGACTAGAACCAAAGTTAATAATGTTTAAGCTGAAAGTGATATCACAGACACTCTGCCTTTGGCATATGCATTCATTTAATACGTCTCACTGTTACCTTTGATCAAACCAGTGCACAGAGGGTGCCAACTACCCCCCTGGATTGCTAACCCATTGGGGTTCTGGCCTTTGTTGTTTCTGAGGTGTTGAGTTTAGATTCTGTGGTAGCAAATGAGATTTTTAATGAAAAACCATGAATCCACTCTCATATGCTACTAGAGAATCTACTCTCAGAACACCTCTAGAACAAGAAACCCTGTACTTCATGGGTTGGCAATCCATGTGGATGGTTGTCACCCTATGTGCACTACACCGCCACTTGCTCTGGGCCACCCCAGTGCCCCTCAAGTGGGTTTTGAGACTGCAAATATCTCCATTATACCCTACAAGGAAAATCTGAAAGTTGCGTAATTTCATTAATTCTTTAAAAATCAGCCCTTTGCCAAATTCCTCTGAAAAAATTGTGGTAGCTTCCTTGTACCAACTGGTCACTACCACCAACCACACTCCACTCTGGGCCACCCCCACCCCACGTGAAGCTATACTTTTCCTGAAACCTCCATCATACCCTATGGGGAAAATCTGAAGACATGCAAACTTCAAAAATTCACCAAAAATCAGCAGTTTGCCCAATTCCTTCAAAAATTTTGTGGTAGCTTCCACTCATTGGGCACTATAACCCCCACCCACTCTTTTGACCATGTGGCCCATTTTTTAATCTGAATTAATTCAGATTCAGATTTGGATTAATTCGGATACAAAACTGGGGTGATTCGGAAGCCTTAATTTCAGACAAAATACAAAATTGGGTTGATTTGGATATGGTACAAATCAAAACAGAAAAAATACAAAATGCGCAACCCTACTTGTTAGTACTGCTAGATTTAATTTCTATTGCTGATTTTTAAATTCTGTGATTATTAAATTTTAATAGAACATAAGCAGCTGCTGTATACTGAGTCAGACCCATTGTCCATTCAGCTCAGTACTGTCTCCACCAACTGGCAGTGGCTCTCTAGGGTTTCTGGCAGGAATCTTTTCTAGCCTTAGTTGGAGGTGCCAGAGACTAAAACTGGGAACTTCCTCATGCAAACCAGGTGCTCTAGCACTGAGCTATGGCCCTTTCTTTCTTGTACTGCCATTATAAGCTGCTTTCAAATACTTTTAAGGAAATCAGGGTGAGTGTTTCATAAATAAATACCTAATAAAAGATTTGATCACCTAAATAAAAGAATCAAAACATGCTTCGCATTTTGTCAATGGCAAATAAAAAGATAGCATTTAATTGATGCTTAAAGCACTAATGTGATTTTTACTTTTTTTAAAAAAACACCGCAATGTATGTTCTTCCCCCCTCATGCATACACCCTCCTTGTTGCTTCTTCTTACCCACCTATAACTTTATTTCTTTGTCTCCTGGATCAAAGGCATAGTAGTCTATAGAAAGCAAATTAGGAATGCATTATTTTCAGTGAAAAAAGTCTCAGTGCGGCTTATAATTTTATTTTTTTTCCAGCGTGCGGAATAACATAAATCAAAAGAAGCAATAGTCTACCTTCTGTTTTGACTTCTTTGACCCTCTTCAACCCCTGCCAATTTTTATCTCATTTTTGTTTAACTTTGTACATCAGAGTTTAATTTTAAAGCTGGTTCAGAAGACAGTGATATATAGGTTACATCAAGTATAGCTTAAATTACCCTCTCCCCAGTGATTTGAAGCTAGGGGGGAGGGCCCCACTCCTGCAGCGGGGTATCAGGGGGAAAGAGAGAAGGAGAGAACCTGCCCCCCAAACCTGAGCCCCCTCCCAGCTACAGAAACATTTCTGCCAGACCATAATATATTGATTTTCCCCTTACAATTTAAAATCTCTTTAAAACAATTGGTGAAATTTATCCTATATGAATATTTGACACACGCATATGAAAACAGAAATATGAGTTAGAAAGAAATGATAAATATAAGAGCAGCTGTCCAATAAACACACACTCTTTACTTTGGGGGCTGCTAGATCAGCTGATCAGTCAGAGCAAATAAATGTCAGCTCACAAATTGAGATTTTGGCCATTTTGAAGACTCAATGTGTCTTCGGACATTAGGATTAAAATAGTGTTGATTTGATTTTTCTTTTCTCCCCCACAGCATAAATATTCTCTTTTGTATCAAATCCTGATGGCTTAGCCCCTGTTATGTTGTCTGATGGTGGACATGAACCACAAGTACAGACAAAAGAAAGGACTATACCAAGTGTGCAATTAATTAATCTGTGGAATTCACTGGCCCAAGATGTGGCAAATAGCCACTTAGATTGGATTTCAAAGGGGATTAGACAAATTCATGGATGGCAAGAGGTCTATCAATGGCAATTGGCTCTGATGACTATATGTAGCCTCTATGTTCAAAGGCAGTGTGCCACAGAATCCTAGTTGCTTGAGGTCAACTAGAAGGGGGGCGGATATTGTCTTCATGTCCTGGTGCTGGCTTTTGGTAAGCATTTGCCTAGCTTCTACAAGAAACAGATGCTGAACTAGGTGGACATTTAGTATGATCTGGCAGAATGTTTCTTGTGTTCTAAGTGATTCTGGTGCTGTACACAAGAGGCGTACTCAGATCAGCTGCACCTCTCAGAGTATAACATATACTGAAGATCAATTTCCTATTTTTCAAGCAGCAAAAAACCTATTCAATGTGAGGGCCATTTCCCCCTGTGCTGACCTCTGCACAGTCACTGCACTTTCCTCAGTGCTGGGAGGACCCCTTAAAAGTGATGGGGCCCTCTCTTAAGAGCTCTATGGGGAAAGCACTGGGAAGGGCTACACTTCCCAGCACTGGGCTCTGTTTCCCTTAGGGTTAGGACACAGCACAGCACTGCAAGGTGAGAATGGTCCTCTCCGTATGGTGCCAGGGGGACTATGCAGAGTATTACATTTTGGCTGAAGTTTTGCACAGGTCCAATAAACAATTAGGCAAGGAGCTATACGTAGGGTCGACGGGGTCTGGCTTAGGCCTCCGGGCCTTACAATGAAGAACAGAAGCAGCAAGCAGAACTGAACTGAACAGACAGCGTCAGGTGAGAAGCATAATATACATATGCACGCTTAAGGGATTCCTCTCCCAATAAGTGTTGTGTGCTTATGAGGCCAGGGCTGCTGGCATGGAAAACTGCGTCTGATCTGCAACTCTGAAAAGCCTCCATCCAATTAAGCACCACAGGGCACCACAGGGGAAAACCACAAGGAGAGCTCTGCAGCAGACCACAAAATGGGATTGGCACCTGTGTCTCTTAGGAGCTGAAGTTTCCGAGTTCCTTTATCACGTGACCTGCTGACCCGACCAGAGCAAACCTGACCTCGTCTACACAGAGGAGTCTATTGTGGTGATTCCCCCAGGAGCGCCAACCCGCTGCAAACTGATCCAGTGATTAACCCTTCTGTGTTGAGGATGTAACACTGGAGTCGTGTTAATAAAGCTTTCGCTGCATAACAGATCCCACGCTTTGTAATTTGTTGCTCTTATCAGCTGCACTTGGAGGATGTTATCCCTTTACTGTGAAACAGAACTGCCAAGCCGTTCCTTTGGAAAGGCTTCCCTGTCTATAAAGGAAAAGAAATTTTTTCCCTTGCTTGTGAGGATAATGGAGGAAAGAAGCATTTAAAAATAAAAGGCAGTTTATTTTTTCCATTGGCTGTGTCCGAGAGAACCAATACGATGGAATAGTCCAGGGCAGAGGTTCCTACCCGTGGTACTCAAGATGTTGTTGAACTACAACTCCCATCGTCCCCAGCCACAACAAATTGTAGCTGGGGATAATTATCCCTCTTCTTATAATGTTCTTATTAAGAGGGGTTTGGATAACTTCATGAAGGAGAGGTCTATCAACAGCAACTAGTCTAAGGGCTATAGGCCACCTCCGACCTCAGAGGCAGGATGCCTCTGAATACCAGTTGCAAAAGCGTACCAGCAGGAGTGAGGACATGCCCTCAGCAACTTGCTATGGGCTTCCCAGCGGCATCTGGTGGGCCACTGTGTGAAACAGGATGCTGGACTAGATGGGCCTCCTTGGGCCTGATCCAGCAGGGCTGTTCTTATGTTCTTGTGAGCACAATTGCCGCAGCATATACCTTTAGAGCACGCAAAGTGAAAGCAAAAGAAAGCAATACCCCAGATTGTAATATTCCATCTCTTGCCAGGCCTCTTTAAAGTTACCGGCAGTAGTGGCCCCAGTTCAGTCCACTGCCAGAAGCCCCCTTAGCCATGTACTCTGCGTCTGATGTCGGACATCAGTGTTTGACATCAGATGCAGGGGGCATGGTTTTGCTTGCAAATGGGGCCACGTGCTATATCCCTGTCATGAACAGCTTTGCACACATTGAGCCTCTTCTCACAATCAGTGCGAAGGGCTAGAGGGCGGGCTGTGGGGGAAGGCTAGTTAGACATACCTTCCCTGCAGAGGAGCAGTTCTTCCTCCTTGGGCAAGCAGATCGCCCACCCAGACTAGCACAGCCTCCTGCCGGTAGCTCAGAGGATTGGGCTGCTGGGATGCACCGTCCCACCCCTCAGAGTTCCGATAATGCACCATGTGATTGCACAACACATTATTGGGATCCCCCCCTCCCCTCCTGAGTCTGCTAGCAACCACGGCTGACACACAGCCAGAGAAACAAGGTCAAGGGAGTGCTCACTCCCTTAATTTCATTTTAAAGGGTGGCTAGTTAGGCGGGTTTGCTGCTGTGCTGCCGCTGGGATCGGCCCGATCCTGGAGGTTTACATGCACGTGCAAAAGCAGGCTGGGCTCCCTCAGCCCAGTTTTGCATGCACGTGTGAATAGCCTCATTGTGTTCAATAGTGGTATGGTAATACGTTTCTATTTGTATTCTGCATTTGAGTGGGCCAGCACCCAGCGTGCCTTTTTAAACGTGTGCATCTTCAGTCATCTGCACAAAAACATGTACAGACACTTTCCCCCATGTAATATCTGAATAGAACTGTGTTTGGATTTGAGTGGACATTTATTATTACAAATATTTATATGCCACTTTTCAGCAAATTCTGATAGTGGTTTACATAGGAAAAGAAATAACATTCTTCCCTGTCCCCAAAGCACTCACAATCTAAAAAGAAGCCTCAGGTAAATACCAGCCGCCACCACTGGAGGGATGCTGTGCTGGGGTTGGAGAGGGCCAGTTGCTCTCCCCCTGCTAAATATAAGAGAGTCACCACTTTAAAAGCTGCCCTTGTGCTCAGTTAGCACACAGAATGTTCCAGACTAGGTGCAGAATGTTCTCTCTGCTGTGAGCTTTCTGTGGCAAAACATGAGGTAAATTTGGAAGGTCTTGGTCAGGCAAAATAACTATAGGCATCTTGAGGGAGAATACCTCCCCCTGCAAAGAAGTTTGACAGACACACTAAAATTGCCCAGCTTTTCCCCCCTGATTCCCACATAGCTAAATTTTAATGGACAGGTTCCAGACTAAATTAGTCAAGACTAAGTACACTGAAATAAATGGGGGGGGGGGGAAAATAGTCAAAATTATCTTAATTTGGATCTTGCCCACTATATTCCGGGGTGGAGGTGGGGGGGTGTATGGCTGTGAATGAGCAGGGAGTTTTTTCATTTTGTTTTTTAAATACGGAATTCCGAGTGTGTGTTTATAAGGTTAAGTAAATACCACACAATTGTAGCTTTGCTGCTGCTTGTAAATAAACTGTGTAATTGCTGTTCTGGGGAGGGGGGGAATATGTTCACAACCCTTTGAAAGCGAGGATTTGCTTTGTGCTAATGTGACTGAAATTATTCAACCTGTGTGAAGACCTGCTTCACAATTTCCCTCACAGAACAGCACCCAATTGGCCCAGTTTTCCTTTTAGAGTTACCATTATTGTAACATGAATTGGGCCTAATTGTGTCTTTCCTTGAGCTTTCCAGAGAAAGGCAGGCTAAAAGCTGAACGTCAAGTATGTAATACAGGAGGTTTCTCAGTGAGTTATGGGACTCTTTAAAAATCATAAGAAAGAAGAAAGAAATCATAAATTTAGCTATATGAATTAACATCTAGATACTCTTAAGGCAAAATTTGAGGTTCAGATCTTGCCCAAGTGAAACACTTGTGAGAGTTCTGAGGTAAATGAAAATAATGTCATTACAACTTTTTTTTTTAAAGTCTTGTGAAGGTTTTACACACCTGCTAGAATTACCACTGAATTTTGCCCAAGCAAAATCTGAAATGAATTTGTAGATTCCTGCTTGAACAAAAACATCTAAGGAATCTGAAGAGAAAGTAAAGCAGTGCTGGTCTTGTGGTAGCAAGCATGACTTGTCCTCTTAAGCTAAGCAGGATCCGCCCTGGTTGCATATGAATGGGAGACTAGAAGTGTGAGTGCTGTAAGATATTCTCCTTAAGGGATGGACCCGCTCTGGGAAGAGCATCTAGGCTCCAAGTTCCTTCCCTGGCTTCTTCAAGATAGGACTGAGAGAGATTCCTGCCTGCAACCTTGGAGAAGCCGCTGCCAGTCTGTGTAGACAATACTGAGCGAGATGGACCTATGGTCTGACTCCGTATATGGCAGCTTCCTATGTTCCTATGTTCCAGTTTTACAATGGCTTGTAAAATTCCACAGACCCTGTGTGTGTGCACACCTAAGTTATTGACACCTTTCACCTGAAGTAAAAGTTGAGGGGGATTTGTTGCAAGTTGGTCCTTGGGCCTATTTGTAGGATGCTTGTTATTGGACAAAATATTTGAGAAATTCCAAGGGAAGCTAAATAGGTTTTGAAGAGTCTAGTGAAATTTCGCAGGAGGAGAGTTCATAAATCCCAGGAAGACTGAACAATGAAGTATTCCTTTCTCCTTAGTGTTTCAACCCCTACGCTGAAGAAGTGTACTAGAGCTGGTCTTGTGGTAGCAAGCATGACTTGTCCCCATAGCTAAGCAGGCTCTGCCCTGGTTGCATATGGATGAGAGACTGGATGTGTGAGCACTGAACGATATTCCCCTCAGGGGATGGAGCTGCTCTGAAGGTTCAGAGCTGCTCTGAAGCAGAAGGTTCCAAGTTCCCTCCCTGGCAGCATCTCCAAGACTGGGCTGAGAGAGATCCCTGCCTGCAACCTTGGAGAAGCTGCTGCCAGACTCTGTATAGACAATACTGAGCTAGATAGACCAATGGTCTGACATGGTATATGGCAGCTTCCTATGTTCCTATGTTCCTAACATGGAAAAGGGGAAACAGTGAAATCACACACACACACACACACACACACACACACTGCATCGGACTTCACTGAGGGGGAGCAAGACCCATAACTGAGGTTTGCTTTGATACGGTTTGATGACAGGTAGATATTGAGAGAAATAAGGAGAAATTAACAGAAAGAGAAAGGAAACAGAAAGAAAATACAGTGGTGGTGGGTTCCATGGAGCAGGTTTGGATTAAAGATGGCCCCTGGATCTGAAATGGTGGTCTAGTGCATCTTTCCCTCTAAGGCACATGGAGTTACAATGTATGTAAAATCCCATGCTTGTTCCTAAGCAGTGCGGTTGCCTTCCCCACTTTACATCCTGAAAGTAGCAGATAACTGAGTAGGATAGCGGTGTTGAGAGAAACCAGGGAACAGGAGGAGAGGATGTTAAAGCAGTGCAGGAAGACAGGTCCTCTCTGGGGATGGCTCAAAAGCAATGGGATTGGAGCCTGATTTCCCTGCAGAGCCCATTTTCTTAACCCAGCAGTTTTTGAGAAGTGCTCTGTCTCCCCTCACGGTTCCCAAATCCCTCCCTCGCTTTCCCTTTCACGTATTTCCAAGACACCTCTCACCTTGGTAGCTCTGTGCCCTGAGGGGAGAACTCAGCAACAATTCAGTGAAATTATCTCGAATGAGGGCATCCCCCCCCCTCCTGTGAGCTTTCTGTGGAAAAAGAGCATTTAGCCTGTTAACGACCATTAATATGTACCATCATATATTAGCGGGAGTTAATGCGCAAAGGAAAAGACTCAACCTTTCAGTTCATTAAATAAAACAAATTTTCAAAATCGTCTATTTACGAGAGTTGGGAAAGTATGAGGACGAGCGAATGGCAGAGGCACTTGCTGGGGCGACAAAGATGGGGAAATTACTGGAGGAGACAAAATTGCATCCTCGGAATGCACATCCTGGATAGTGATATAGCCAGGATGCCGCTTACCCTTGCAAGGATCCTCTTTCAAAATACATTTCCCTTTTATGAGATATCCCCTTTTTAAAAATCCCATCAGGGACCTTCTTATAAATGAGGAACTGCATCTCCTGGGATTGGCCCAAGCTGGAAAAGTCTATTATTTTTTAAAAATACATAGCAGAATGCTGAGCAATATAATTAGCCCATTTCTTTCATTTTTTGTTATCTTTTTAAAATGTATAGCCAAATTTTAATTAAGCATATTCTCTGGATGTTTGAACTCTTGTAAGAAGAATGAGAAAAGATACTCTTGCTGTATTTCCAAGGGATTAATTGTATCAATTTAAGTTTCCTTTTCTGATCTCTGGTATTGCAACTGCTCAAATTGCAGAGGCATCTACTGCACCTTGTGCAAGATACAGGGTGGTGTGTGTGTACCTGCACACTTATCAGGAATAAAAATCTACACCTCCGAGGTACCTTCTCAGAATCATAGGGCAGAATTTACACATGTAATACTGTGAGATGCTAATCTTTTGTGTGTAGGAATTGGCATATGCCTTCAATTTCAGAAGTGATTGCATTACAGTATTTTCTTTTGTTAGCATTATCATTTCCACTGTTATTGAATAGCTTGCAACTGAAGATATATATGCTAAAGGCGGCGGGTGGGGGGGGGGAAATCTGGTCCTTCCATTCTTAAACCTTTGCCCTTTTGCAACTTCAGCATAACCTCTCTGCGGTACCAGGATGTATTGCACAAACAAACAAACACTGTCTTGGAGACCCCACTCTGATAGTGCATTTAGGATCTGCCACTCTAGGCACAGTCTACTGCACAGTTAGGCATATATAGCTAGGCATCCCGTGAAACTGTTTGGTTTTAAGTGACCCTAACTAGGGGCTGAATTGTAGCAGTAGGTAATAAGATTACATGGCTAGATTCCTTTCAGCAGGGTTCTTCTTTATTAGAATCAGCATCCCTTTATGCTGTTTTGCAAGCTGTTTTTGAAACTTACAGGATTTTATGAAGTGGGCTTTTGATCGGCATCTTGAGGGGAAGAAGACCAAAACCAAACCAAAAAATCTACCTGTATGTGAGCAGCAGGATCCATTCTTTTGTGTGCCATTGCTAGGAGAGTATGCAAGTCTGCCATTAGGAATGGTGATGCAACAGAAATATTATTCTTGGCTTTGTCTTTAAGTATGGAGACTTTTATGGATGTAAAATAACTAGACATTGGGGGGATTCAAAATAAAACAATATTAAAATATTATCAGTTACGCACACACACTTCTTATCCTACCCACAATGTATCAGAAATCCTTGGCCCTTGTGGTTTCTCCTCACCCATTGTGACTGGACCTGGAAGCATGTTGATCTGCAGTGGGACCATCTTGTTTTCTTCCACTTCTATAGTCAACCACCTATCAGGTTATATTGCCCCCTGCTTCGATAACCTAATTCCTTGCAGACATCTACTAACAATGCACCCACACTGATGCAATTCTGCAACCATTATAGTCTAGATCAGGCTGTCTTTCTACTAGATTAGTGACCAGCAAGGCTGGCTGTCCTTACCTCCTTGGAAGGAGTAGTGAGAGGGCCTATGGCAACAGGGACGGGTGGCAGCTGGGGAGAGGTGCAGGAAAGACTGCCAATGGGTAGGGACTCAGCTCCAGTGGAAGAGGAGCTGAGCCCTGATAAGACCAAAGGGGAGGCCTGTGAGAATAATATCAACAGCAAGCCTCCCGAAGGGAGGGTGTCTGAGCAGGAGGATGGAGAAGGGGGAGAGGCATTGGAAACAGCTGAAAGGGGTAATCAATTACAGGTAATAAAGAGGGGTGTTGGCCCTGTAATTGGGGGCAGGTGATGTATAGCCTGTGAAGAGGCATATAAGGAGCCAGCCAGGAATGAGAAGGAGGTTGGTGGAGAATGCTGGGGGCTGCCGGAGTGGTGCAGATGCAAGGAATGAGAAGCCTGGGACAGAGAACGCACAGGGTAACACTCAGTCCCCTTCCTGTCCTTGCCCTGAGGCTAGCCTAGGCTGGGTAAAGGAGACAGGGATGTGTAGCCAGACAATTAGTCCTTAAGGCAGCTTGCAAAATATAAGTAGGTGAGGCCCATCATTGACCAGGCAACATCATTTTGTGTAGATTACACTTATAGGAAAGTACAATAAATTGAATATATGTAATAGAATGTCTTACTAATGTACTTGCAAAAGGGAAGTAAAATAACAGTTTGAAGTTTGTAGGATTTCAACTTCAAACATTATTCATTTGCTCAAGTAATTATCATATAAGGTAAATTTGAATCATAGTAAATTTGAATCTGAGAAAGATATTTTGCTTTTCTTGGGCATGATGGCAGATTGGAATAATTGATCTGATTATTGAGGTTTAAAAACTGTTGAGAATAATAGCAGTTAAAATATGATTATTATATTCAGAATTCCTTCTAAAAATAAAAAAGCACATTCCCCAAGCATATTCCAGTGTACAACATAGTCCATTCAGCTAATTTAAGTGGTACGCTTGTTCATGCAAAATTTGGTGCCTGTAGGTAATTGGGAAGGATGATATTCAGAATTTCTTCTAAAAATGCAAAACCAATAAAATAAAACAAAATTTCCCACCAAACATATTATGGTGCAAAAAGTTGTGCATTTAGCTCATTTCAGTGGCAGGATCGTGTATGCAAATTTTGGTATCTGTAGGTTATTGGGAAGTATGACTTTATTTTGCACAAACAAACCAAGTCTTCAAAATATGTAATAGATAAAATAGAAATAATAGAATAGACAAAAAGAACAGAAAACTAATTAAAAATAATGACATTTCTAAAGGAGAGAAGCATTTGGGACCAGGTGAGCCTGTCCAGAAATGAAGGAAGTTCCATAATGTCTGTTCTGCCACTGAAAAAACCCTGCTTCTCCTAGCCCCAAATCTAAGTTACCTAAGTCTAGTTCTCACTAAGGTGGTAAGCCCACTGTTCTTCCTGAGACTCAGGGTCAAACTAGATGCTATACGAAAGAGCTGTGATTGGCTCTTCCCATGTAACATGACAGGTGTAACATTACTTATAGTTTATCCCTTCAAGAAGCTAGATTGGAGACTATGAGGCTGTTCACATGAGCAGTTCACACGAGAAGCCAAGGCTCCTTGGGTGATGCACGGAAGGATGCCGGAGGACTTCCTCCTCTGACTTCCTGTTCTGCCACTTGTAGTGGCATGGCTTATGTGCCGCATTAGTAACAGAGCCTTGTAGATCAACTGGATCATTTGCGGGGAGGCAGGTAAGAGCCTACCTCCCCGCCAGCCCGCCCGCCAGCATTTTTGCTTGTGTGCATGACCTTTATGAGGAGCAGTGCTTCTTCAGTAGTGGCACCTTCATTTTGAAACTCTCTTCCTAGACAGGCCTACCTACTCCATATTCTTCTCATATTTAGAAAGTTAGCCAAGTTATTGTTTTAGTTTGTAAGGCTTTGGAGCTGGATAAATAAGTGCTTTTGATCTTAAGTTTGTCACTTTAAACTGCCATTTTATTCTCTGTTTTTGTAAAATGTGTGTGTGTTTGTTTTAAAAAATATTAATTAGTTTTCCTTTTGTTGCTGAATTTTGTAAGCTGTCATGAGGACTAGCATGATTGAAAGGCTGTCTTGACTAGAATCCAGGAAGCCCCAAACTGAGAGTTAGTATGGGTGGGCTAGCAGTAAATGTCTGCTACAAATGTGGGGCTGCTGCAAGTAGTATCATCACCCAAGAGTGGCTGCCTTGGCTATAGAAATAGGGAAGAATAACTGTGGATCAATGTGCTACAGGGGGTGTCATAATGAGGGGAATCTGGTCTGCTATAGCCTAAACACAGGCAGAGGTTGGTTTTCTTACCCCGGGACTTCGGGGCCAAAGTCCAGGGCCTCCACACTCCCTGGAGACTTCCAAATCCTTTTTAGTCTGTTCTGGGTGGTATGGTCATGTTAAAAATGTGAATGCTGTTTGTGTGGGTGTGGGGGCCCTCCAAAAGCCTTTCGGTCCAGGCTCCAAAATTACCTAGGTGCACCTCTGAACACAGGTTTACAAGCTCCGTGAAAACTGGGCCAAAATGACAGAATCTGGAGATCGGACAGTCTGAACATATCTGTGTATACCAGGCAAGGCGAGCATTCATATAGAAAGTAGAGTCCGGACTGAGACTCAAACTCTGCAGCGATCAGAACAATTACGGAAGGGATGCATCCCTTCTGAACAAAATGACCTTTTCTTTTCATCAAGTTACAAAACATTAAAGGTTAAAGCATGTTTGAAAGGAAGCTAATACCTTTAAAACACCTGTGGGGGGGGGGGCGGGGGAAGCGGAGAAGGAATGCCATCCTTTTAAGAGCCAACCACCCAACCAAAAACTGGGAGAAACTATGAGATGACATTTAAACATATGCATTGCTATCTTTCTTCTTATTTCAGTGAATATGGGAGGCAATGTGTAATTTCTACACGCAGCATTCAAAATATGAATGAACGTTATGAATGAATGCAGCTTGCAGGATGGAGCCAAGTCTGAAGAGAATAAATAGCCAACGAGAGGCACCTGCCCCAAAGCTGCTTTAATTGCAATTTAAAGTCCCATTTCTTTGTCTCTCGATGACATGAGTACAAGGAGAGCAAATCAATGATAGTGTCAGATTTTCTTAGTTTCCACATTGCGTTTGACCTGGATGGCGCAAACAGTAGTCACAACTAACAGGGAAAATGAAACCGACTGTCCTGCTTTTATCACCCTAATGAGCACAAACAAAATATGAAGGGAAAATGCTTTCCCCCAAGCTCTTGGGGTTGCTGCTCCTATCCTTCAACCTCTCCTTCAGCTGTCCCTGTGCGATCAGGGACAAATGTCAGTTGCGACACTTCTCAAAGGATTGGTGGAACGATTCCGCTTCGGCGGCGGTTGGTGTGTGTCGAGGAAAAGAAATCGGCAATTAAAAAGAGAAAAGAAACATAAGACACAAAGAGCAGTCCTGTGGCACCTTAAAGACTAGCAGCTCCCATTTGACAGAAGTTGTCTTCCAGTAGAAAGCATATCATCAAGTGAAAATCCACAAAAGCTTCTGCTACAGTAAATCTGTTAGCCATGACAGGGCCAGAGGACTGCTCTTTGGGTTTATTCAAGAGGGCTTACTCCCTAGGAAGTATGTTTAGGATTGCAGACTATCATTGCAGGCCTGCCTGCAGTTAGCCCATCTGAACTCAGTGGGCTTCCTTTTGTGTAACCATACTTAGGATTGTGTTGCATCAGGGCTAGACTGCTTCTCTGGATTAAGCCCATAAGAAGAGTCCTTCTGGATCAGGCCCCAAGCCATCATGTCCAGCTTCCTTTTTAAACAATGACCAACCAAATGTTTCTGGAAACCTACAGAGGAATGGAACATAGGAAGCTGCCGCATACTGAGTCAGATCATTGGTCTATCTAGCACAGTATTGTCTTCACAGACTGGCAGTGGCTTCTCCAAGGTTGCAGGCAGGAATCTCTCTCAGCCCTATCTTGGAGAAGCCAGGGAGGGAACTTGAGGGAACCAGAGTGGCTCCATCCCCTGAGGGGAATCTCTTCCAGTGCTCACACTTCAAGTCTCCCATTCATATGCAACCAGGGCAGACCCTGCTTAGCTACCACAAGACCAGCTCTCCTCTGTCTAATGAGTTAAGGTTCATCTGTCCCAGGTGCAATCCCTAGCACCCTTCAGTAGGGCTGGGAAAGACCCTTGTCTAGGAACATACAGACCGGCTGCCGGTCAATATAGACAATGCTGAGCCAGATTGAACTGTGGTGTGTCTCAATATAAAGGAGCTTTGTGTGTTCTTGAGAATTGTTTTGGATCAGGATGGTTTGATGCTTTGTTTGGCGCTACTGCTTTGAATTGGTTATTGGCTTGTTACCCACTTTGGAATAGTAAAGCAGAAGGGCAAGGCCCTTCTAAATAAATTAAACCTTCTTGTGTGACCACAGACAAGTCACACTTTTCTCAGCCTGACCTATCTCACAAGGCTGAGGAGGGTTGATCCCTGTCTTTGCTGCTTTGCCCTCTCTGGAGGAAGGGTGGAAGACAGTATGATAAACAAATATTTCCCTGTTTGTTTATCCCATGAATGTAGCTAGCTAGCTACCACTGGAACATTGCAGCAGTGTGGGCAATAATGCAAAATTACCTAACATAACTGATAGACGCATAAGGACTTTCCATTTCCATCACATTAGACAGGAGGGGTGCACGTTTTCCTCAGCTCTACTACATTCTGAGCTGCAGTGGTTTAAAAGCCTCAAATCTGGGAAGGAAACCCCTCCCATAACCCTTTAGCAGTGACTGCAAAATGTATCTAGCTTTATCTCATCCAACCTTTGCGGCCTCCTCACCCTGATCACACAGATCCTATAAGTTCTGTTTTCCCTTTGGAGGAACCTTGAAATTTTCGTGAAATGTCACTTTTTTGGATGTGTCTGTTCTAACCCCAACCTATATAGAATGGCATTGTATAGCAAAGCCCTCCTGAAACCTTTAAGTAAAGACCCCATCCTGTCCTAGGAAGAGATGGGGTGGCAGACTACTATACATCAGAAGAAGGAGCCATGAGTTTTCCCCAGCTGTGCCTTCCCATGCTTGCCAGTCACAATCAGAGGCCCTGCTCTGGGTGTCTAGGCTATTTGTGGTGTGACAGGCGTCCACAAGGGGCAAGGCTTTTTGTTGGTGGTGCTCTTTGGAACCTGCCTTGAGTTCAGGCAGGTGCCACCATTCTACATGTTTTGGCAGCAGGCTAAAATAATAGCTTCTAAATGAAGCTTTTAATGCTGAAGAGCCACCTTAAGTGGCTCAGCGGGGAAATGCTTGACTAGCAAGCAGAAGGTAGCCGCTTTGAATCCCTGCTGGTACTATATTGGGCAGCAGCAATATAGGAAGATGCTGAAAGGCATCATTTCATACTGCGTGGGAGGAGGCAATGGTAAACCCCTCTTGTATTCTACCAAAAGAAAACCACAGGGCTCTGTGGGCACCAGGAGTCGAAACCGATTTGACAGCACACTTGAGCTTTAATTTAGGTAGTGTTGATTTAAGGGTGCTGGTCATAACCATGATACCTTGTATTATTTATGGTAATTGTTTATGTTGGCTAAAATGTTTTGCTTTTTGCATTTTGATAGGTATAAGCCACTTTGGATCTTTTCGGGGGGGGGGAGTGAGGTACATGCATTATATGTATGTATTTATTACTTATTTAACATATTTGTATACCACCCACTACCAAAGTCTCTAGGCAGTTTACAACAATAAAATAAGCCAAGACATTTTACAACAATAAAAACATAAAAAGCTCAAATTAAAATAGTTGCCCATAAAAACCACTAGGAAGCTAAAAAGCTAGGCTGAAGAGGGATGTGTCTCCAGCTGGTTCCTAAAAGTCAACAGGGATAGAGCAACTAAAAATTAAAAAAAACTACTTGTATATCCCACTTTTCCTCTAAGGAGCCTAAGGGTGGTATACATGCTTATGGTTATACTTACAAACCTGTGAGATAGATTAGGGTGAAAGATAAGTGACTGACCCAGAGTCATCCAATGGGTTTCATGGCTGAAGTGAACAGGGATTTGAACATTGGTCTCCCCATGTCCTAATCCAGCACACCTAGTCCAACCATTACACTAGACTGTCTCTTCCATTGAAATTAATGGAACTTAAGTTTATCATGACCAACTTATCTCAGTTGAGCTCAGTCATGACTAAGTAGTCTGGCGGCTGTCCATTATAGTTAAGGGAATTTGAGTTCTGCAAGATAGCATGTAGGACTTTAAAAAAAAAAAAAGACTTGGCCATCTCTTATCCCAATTCTAGCTGCAAAGTTCAAAACTTCCCTAAAATTTCAATGGTAAAAATTCCATAAATATATGCAGCAAAATTAAAGCATGATAGGAGTGATCTTGAGATGCACTTCTAACCTTCCCTAGATATTAACATAGCAATTAGCAGAACTTAACAGCTGCATGGTGAACTAAAATTCATCACTATTCACTACATCTCTGGGAGACATTTCACTGGATTCAGTGTGTCACACAGCTATTTAAAGCACAAGCATTTTGTCCGATAACACTTGGTGACCTTAATGTAAGCAACAGTTAGCCATGGCTTTCCCCAAACCTGCAGTCAATTTGTTTTTTAAAATGTGGGGAGGGGGACTTTTTTTCACCCCCTCACTGAACTACAATTCCCAGGATTCATTATGGAACTGAAACAATTTAACCAATTTAACACACGCATATACACACCCTAAATTTGTCTCAAATTCAGGTACTCTGATTCCTAGTACTCTAGGAGCGTGGGCAGTTTCTTTTTCTTCTGCCTTAAATATCCTATATGTCTAAAACCCATTTGGTAGACAAGGATTTTTATGCTGAATAAGCTTTCGGGTTCATTCACTCATTCCTGTTAACTGGCAAACTTTCCCCCCCTAGCATATAGAATTTTCTGTGAAAGCATGATTTAATTTGCAGTTAATTAACTCATCAAATCATCATTCTGATTAATCAATTAATGCTTTCAGATCCAACCGAGACATTTGTAATTTCATATGAATAAAGTGGGCCCTTTAATTCACATGGCATGGTAATCTGCTGAAGTGAATGACAACCACTGTAAGTGATGCGTTGGAATAAGGTACATGGGATGCTCCTTCAATTAAAATCTGAAAGCACTAATAGTCATTGATTTGATTCATTCATTAACTACAGATTAAAATGTTGGGTTTACAATCAGAATTCATCAGTTGTGGAAAAGGATTAATGGTACTCCTAGTCAGAAATCACCAAAACCTTGGAATGGGTGTCATAATGCTAGAGTGTCTGGGCATGTGGAGAGTATCTTTCACCCATTAGTGAGACTGGGGGTGAACTATTTTGCTTTCTCAGAGTGTCAAAGATGTTATGAGAACTGAACCAGGCTATTTATCCCATTGCACATTTATTCCACCTGTGAAACCCATTTGTCACTAGTGACAAATAGGTTTCACAGGTTCTTATAGCAGTACTTTTAAAACCTGCACAACCTATTTGACCAGGGACAATATGAAGAGATGATGAAATGTGTGTTTAGACCAGAGACAAAGATGTCTCTAATGGAACTCGCTTATACACTGTACTTGGACAACCAGCCCTCACATGCCAGGGCTTGCTAGAATAGTTTAGAAGTGGAGCCTCTGACCATATTTCAGTTTTGTTTGTTTTTTAAAAAAAACTGTAATTTTAATTAGTTCTTAATTTAATCTGGTTCTTTTCATTAAGAACTGTTGAGGTCATTCTTGCAAACAAGTGATGTACACTGCTTTATACAGGCAATGTTGAGGAGAAGGCTTTCCAAAAGATTGGTGTGTGTGTGTGTGTGTGTGTGTGTGTGTGTGTGTGTGTTGAGAGAGAGAGAGAGAGAGAGAGAGAGAGAGAGAGAGAGAGACTCTGACTGACTGACTCCAAGAAGCTGTTAACCTTCATTTAGGAAGACCAGATGCAAAGGAGATCCAGGCTCCACTAATCTTTCAGAGTTGTTTACATTTTGAATAGATTTAGCGTTTCTCATCTCTGCATGAGAAAGACAACCTGTGTATGTTCTTCTGCATAACTATTAAAACTGGGGTTCTCAGATTTGGGTGTCCAGTTGTGGTTGGATTATATCTCCCTTCAGCCATTGTGGCTGGTGGTGATGGGAGTTGTATTCTAACAGTATCTGGGGACCCAAGTGAGAACTCTGTATTAAAGGTACAGGAACTTTGTTCTCCTTTGCATCTCTGTGTGTGTGTGTGTGTGTGTGTATGTATATATGTGTGTGTGTGTGTGTGTGTGTGTGTGTGTGTGTGTGTGTATATATATATATATATATATATATATATATATATATATATATATATATAAAATCTCCTGTCTTTAAAATATCAGTATCATTGGCATACTATGATAGTTGTAGAGTTTCTTTCTTTTTATCTTTCTGTCTGTCTTTCTTTCTGATTATGAGCTTTTGGGGGACAAGGAACAATCTTATTTATTATTTTTTCTATATAAACTACTTTGAGAACTTTTGATGAAAAGTGGGATATAAATATTAGTAGTAGTAGTTATTCAGCAGTCCACTCGTAGGCATATTTATGCAGAAGGAAGCCCCACTGTATGCAATGGGAACTACTCTTTCTATGCACAATCCATGGGGATTGTGCATATGATAGCAGGCTTAATCATTTAACTTGTCATTTGTTTATAAGCAAAACTGCCAATCCACAGCCACCACTGAAGTTTTAATCTGTTGTCAGCCATACTTGCCACAAGAGGCACATCTGGAAATCTTGCTGGAACAGGTGCACTTAGGGGAGAGATCCCCCTGCACCAGAATAGCTGCTGGAGTGGTCTTCTTCTCTGACTGCTTTGTAAAGTGTGCTGGAAAATCCAGAGCCTCTTGTCTTTCTCTGGGACACAAAAGAGAACTCTGTTCCCTTGCAAAGCCATACCTGGGTCTCAGTAAAGAGAGAGAGGGAGAGATTGTTTGGATTTGAGCTCCGGGTAATTAAGCAGTGCCAGTCTAAATCTGCTAGTCCTATTGCCCTATTTAAGCATATGCTTACCTTAAGTCTTCTATTTATTTAATGTGGACTCTAAAGTGCATTGCTTTGCTGGATCGTTCCAGATATATATATATATATATATATATATATATATATATATATATATATATATATATATATATATATATATGAATTTTACACATCAACTTTTTAAAAATCAAGTTAATATATTTAATTAAAATATAAACTGACGGGAAGACGAATTATTATTTCTCCCTTTTCTCCCCCTGCAATCAAATGAGCGGTGTTTTCTTTTTAATTGATTCACGCTTTATTGAACATAGATCTCCCGGCTTTTGTTTTGTTTCTTTTTTTTTTAATGCAGGCGGAGGCGGCAAGTTCACCGCTACATTTCTGAAATGTCCTGACCTCGGGTCCCAGAAATCTTGCTCGAGGTTCCTGATCCTGATGTGCTTCTCAAAAAAAAAAAAAAAAGGAAAGTAAGAAAGAAAGAAAGAAAAAGAAAGCAGCAATGCCATTTATGCAAAGGCGTCCGCTAGCCAAACTTCTCCTAAGGGTGTGTGAAATTGACTAATCTCTCATGGCTTAATATAAATAGCATTTGCTGTCGCCTCTGGTGGAGTTTCGGGATCTCTGTCTTCTCCCTCGCTTCTGCTACCCAGTCCTCCTACATCGGCTTTGCGAGGCGTTAACTTGTTTTCTTCCCAGCCCCGGCGAGTTCTGCAAGAGATTTTCACAGCCTCTTTCAAACGGGCGAAAGGCGCACTGTTGGCAACTTTGCAACTGCAATGTTTGCAAAACAAGCACACACAAAAGGCAAGCCTCTCTTTGCATTCCGATGGAAAAGGGCCAGAGCGGGAGATCCCAGGTTACGAGTTAGGAGCGGGTCTAGCTGCGCTCTTAGGGAACCAGAATGCTCGCAGACAGCTCGCGGAGATCCGAAGCTAGCCAGGTTAGCATTCCTGAAAGCAATCTCTCCTCTCCCACTGGGGCTAGGAAGATGAGCAAGAAAGGACCATGCTCCTGTTCTGAGCAGAAGCCAGTGTTTCAGCAGGTGCAGCTTTGGTGATTTCACCGGCACAGCGACCCTTTTGCAAAATTCCCTTTATTCTGCGTAAGTATGAAAGGGACAGGTGCTCAGGTCTCCTTTGAATCTGGTTCCTCTCGACGTGGTCCTTAAAGCCTTTCTTTTTCTCTTAGAAGAAAGCTGTAGCAAGAACAGAGGAGGGGGAAAGAGACAAACCTCTCCAAGGAGCTCGGGAACCCCTTCGCTTTGTGTTTGACTGCTCTGCTGCGATGGACTCCAGGTGATGTTAAGGAAGGGGCGCAGGTGGAGAGGAGGATTTCTAGGTGAGCTGCCCCCAGAGGGACAAAGGTCAAGACGGCGTCTCCCCCTCCCTTCTTCTTGCTGCAAGATGAGTTTTGAAAGTGCAGGATTAAATGGGGGGCGACTGAGCACCTTTTCAAAGCCAGTTTCCTTTGCACCCGTAGCCTAGGATGGGGTTTGCTCTAACTCAAGCAGTTAGAATGGGTTGCACCCTAACCTGGAGCCGGGTTTCTCTGACTTGGGGGTCCGTTTCATTGATCTCAATGGGCCTTACTCGCCTGTGTTCATCGGATTGCACCCTTCCTGCAAGAAGTAGGCATCTGCCTTAGTTGTACTGTGGATTGGTTCAGCTGGGGAACTGTCACCGAAAAAGTTTGTTGTAGGCGCTTGACATAGAAAGCACCCAAGACAGAGATTTGGGGTGTGTGTGTGTATAAAGCGTAGAAGAAAGTTAAGAAGATAGGATAGATCTATCCTACGGGAAACACGGGAAAACAGATTTAATTAAACTTTGCCTCTCTTTCTAGAAATCAGGAGGTGGCAGAGAAGCAACACAGCTGCTGTGTCTTTACTCCCCGTGTTCGTAAGTTTACATGTATAACCATATACACGCCTCCTGCGCGCGCGAAATCGAAGTCACTCTCTTGGGACTTTTGAGTCTGTTCGCAAATTCTAAGGGGTTGCGGGTATGTATAAAGTTAGATTCTAGTTATTTTACCAAGAACGTAAGAAACTGCCGGTGGCGGGGTGGGATTTTTAAAAAAGCCCGGTCCAAACTCTTTAAGAACAATGGCATTGTGGTCGCTTCCTGGGGAGGGGCTCCCTGCGCTCCCCTCCCCCTCCCATGCTGCCTGAAAATGGCACCGAAGTTTGAAGGTGGGGATTTTTTTCTGGGCTGCTTCCTGTCGAAACTGCAACCGTCCTTTTTGGAGAATGTACAGAGACCCAGCATCTGGTTCGTTAGGGCAAAGCTGCTACTGGGATCAGAAAAGCAGCAGCCTTAGATGCCGTGCAGATGCGCTTACCAAAACAATTTACATTGGAGGAGGGGGAAAGTCTTAGCCCGAAGGATTCTTTTTCTTTCTTTCTTTAAAAAAAAAAAAAATCTATTTGCATTCAAGAGGCATTGAGAGGTACCTTTCAAAAGAAGCCCCCCACCCCCGAAAAGTCACACTACTTTAGCAAGAGTTCTATACTCCCCCTCCCTCCTTTCCAGGGTCATTATTCATTAAGAATAACACAGTCAAAGATTTCCCAATCGTCTTCACCAATACTTTGCCTTTTGATAGAACTGGGAAGTGTGATGGGGGAGAGGCAGAGAACAAGTTGTGTGCCGCGTTTTTAAAAAGTAAAACGGTCAGATTTCCCAGGCGTACCTTAAATTCACTCATCTCTACTGTTAATAAAGAAAAATCTAATATTCCCCCCCCCCGCCCCACAAACACACCTCACCCAAAGGGAAATTTAAAATTAAGCTTTCAACAAAGTCTAGGGGAGAATGAAACCAGTTGCTGCTTCACCTCAGAACAAAATAAAACGTTGGCATGGAAAGAAACGGTCCGTGAGTTGCGCTGCTTGCTGAAAATCCAGACAAGGTGCAGTGAAATTGGCAAGCCAATCTGTACAGTGTAGCTCAAGGCGCCGGCGCGGGAGGCGGGAAGGGATTTTTAAGCAGCAATCCTGACTGGGGAGTCAGGCCCTTGAATTCGGACTGACTCCTGGGCAAACCTGCACAGGACTGTCACCCCTTTAAAGATTCCCCTTGTAATGCAGATCTAAGCATTCGAGGGGAAGGTGGGCACAATGGATTCGCAAACTAAAGAGATGGGCAGAGTAGTTCAAGCAACTACTCTGTTGTCCTCGCAGGCGTCTTGGAAGTATCCTGCCTTTCAGCGGCCCCCCCCCCCCGCACCGCTCCGACCCTCTCAGACAAAGCGGTTCCTTTTGCAGGATCAGAGCTGAAGATTGCTTTGCAGGATCCGATCCTTTACTAACTGCGCCACGCTTCTCACTCGCAGCTTTCCAAGAGGCCTAACACGAGCCAGCAGCTCGCCTTCGATGATCTTTGAAACCATTCCTCAACGCCCTTCTACAGGGGGAAAACCGGGTGAGGACTCTCGACTAGTTGTTTTGTTTGTAGGAAACTGGACGTTACTGGGAATCATTGGGAAGAAATGCGAAGAGGAAGAAGAAGTTAATACAGGAGGCAAGAAGAACCTCCTTGACAGTAACAAACCAGTAATGGCAAATCCTTGTCTACAAATCCAGGATCAGTTGGAATACACACGCCTCAGACCCTTTATCTGATAAATAGCAAGACTGACTTGAGTGAGAAAAGAGAGGAAAAGCCGCCTTAGAACAACTTGATATTTCCCAGAGATTTCCTCATCGAATTTTAATAAACTGATTGCTCTGTCCTCTTGAATATCAAGCTTTCTTTCAAAACCACGGCTTCTTCTTTCCCTCTCGCTTAAGGCGCTCTTTAAAGAAATCGACTTTTTAACGACAAACCCGTCTAGTAGGAAGTTTTGAAAGGAGGGCTGGAAAGAGACGACAGGAAGGCCAGGAGCTCCTTTTCGCAGAAACAACTTGGCAACAGAGGAAATATAAACAGAGATTGAGAAGCGTGTTAAGTCTCGAAGACGTGATTCACTAACGGGGCAGCACTTCTGAGAAATAAGAGGAGCTTTATCTGAAAACTTCCACGCTTGGCCGACGGTCGGACCTTTGTGCAAAAGTTGCACGCGCAACCCCAATCCTGAGTCCGGCCCTGCTTCCCTGCAAAGATTTATAATCTCTCTCTCGCTCTCTTTTTAAAAACCCTGTCGTTTGTCTGATGGGAACGGTCAAGAGCACCCCTCTTTTACACACACCCCGTAGTTGTCACCCTGAATTGTTCCACGCCTTTCATACGCTTCTCTTCATCTAGGTGGCACTTTCAGGTAGCAATCCACTGAGCAATTAGACGAAGAGAATATTGTCCCTGATCTCTCTCCCTCTTCCCCCCTCCCTCCACTGTCTTAAACTGTGGCTGTCTAGTCTAAAAATAGGCATTTTTTAATTGGTTAACCCCCCCCCCTTTTTCCCCCCTCTTTCTTTTTCTTGCAAAGGTTTTTTTCTTCTTCTTTTTTTTGCAAATTCGACGCCAGATCAGTTGGAAGGAAGCGGCACTCTCTGTACCTTGCTAAAACGTAGATCTCCCTAATTTAATAACTGCAGACAAAGACGGAGACCCGCAAGGGATAAACCGCTTTGAAGCGCGCCCCCCCCCCCCCTCCGCCGCCCCTTGTATAAACTTTCCTGCCTCCTCCGATGGAGCCTGGACCATTGTATCGTGAAAGCAGGAAGGTTACACATGACATCATGCGGGTTGCATATAATAAAAGGATTAGAGAAAGATGAGCAGATTGCGAGAGAAGGGATGAGAGGTGCGTGTGATGGGTGTGTGTGTTCGTGGAGTTTAGAAAAGGCGGATTTCCTGGTGCACCACTTAGCAGAGGGGGATGTGAAGGCAATTAAGAGAAAAGCCATTGATAGGGGGCGGGGGAAGTGGTGTTCGGGTATTTCCCCCTCTCAAAAGTCGGTGCCAAGTTTGGATTTAACTGTACATTTCCACGCAAGTAGTAAAGTGATTTCATTCCCGATCCTGTCCCTCGCACATAAGTAACTGCTGTTGGGTCGCCTTAATTGTAGAGAAAAGTGGCTGACCAAAGAAAGGGGGGGGAAAGAAAAGAAAGAAAAAGTGTCGCTTCTTTTTCCTAAGAATCATCTCCCAGTTGCAGGGAGCATTCCTAAGAATCACCTCCCAGTTGCTAAAACACCCTATTATTGCATATCAATAAAAAGACTTCACACCGCCCCCTTTAAGAACACCTTGAGATCCCCCAGTTTTTCCAACCCTCTGAAACAGATGTAGGGGTCCCCCCCCTTTTTGGAGAAACAGGAAGTACATCTGGTGCGAGGATTTCTCCTGCTGGGATCTAACTCCTGTTTTGCCAGCCCCGCTTGCTTTTGACAATTGCGTCCTCTTCCCCTCCAGGACGACATCCAGTCCTTGGAAGCGGGTCAATTTCCTAATGTTAAAAGGATGGGGAGGGGAAGCGGGGGGCGGGGGGGGTGCCCTGAGAGGTGTGCATGTAAAGACTAGGCAAGGCTGAGTCCTGAGCGGTTGGGTCTCTCCCTCCCCCCCCCCGCCCCGCCTTTCCTTTGCAGAGTCTGGGTTAGCCTTTGTAAAGACTTAGGCTGCGGCTGATCTCCTCCTTCCCGCTTAAGTTGTTTAGTATGTGAGTTATTTGTGCGGAATCCCAGACGATGTTATGTCTGTGCTGTTGTCGCCGCGGCAATGTGCATTCCTGGTGACACTGATGGATGCGCCAATGGAAAGATGGACAGATGTTAGGGCGGATCTAACGGCATGCATAGCCAAAGCAGCAGAGGGGGAGAGGGGGGGACTCAAAACATCCCGATTGCTTGGAAAGTCGCTTATTCTGGCGCAAGCCACCCAACCCTGCACACACACATGCAAGCAGTCACATGGAAAGGGGTGTTTTTTGGGGAGGGGGCCGCTTAACGTCTCTTAAGCAGATCTGATCGCGCCTGACGTGACCAAATCCTGCCTCAGCGCGAAGCCAAAAAACCGTCAATGAGATGGAACCGAGAGAATCTGGCAGCCGAAACGAGCATTGAGAAGGCAACTCACCCTTTCTGCTGTTAGGCAAGAGCATTTTTTTTTAATTGGGGGTTTCCGCTTTTCTGCTGCACATTTCCCGAGGACTGCAAAACACTGTGTGTGCGTGTGTGTTTTCATCCTAACGATCGGCTAAAACAGGGAGGGAAAGGAAAAAAAAAATCAAACCCAATCATAACAGCATTTTTTTTTAAAAAAAGCCCCAACTTTCATGCTCTTTTTTTCTATAAAGCAGGGGGGAGTATTTGATCCCCTCCCCGCCCCTGCAAAATCAGCCCGGCTTTCTAAGATGTGAAGACGAAAACATCTGCATTGAGTGAGGTCTTTGGAGAGATCCCAAATCTTGAAGGGAGCGAAAGGAGACTCTGGATTTATTTATTTTTTAAATCTCACTGTAAAAAAATAAAAAAATAAAAGTGAGAGCACTCTCTTCCCCCTTTCCTCTCTCTCCTTAAAATAAAAATTATATATATATATATATATAGAGAGAGAGAGAGAGAGAGAGATTTAAAAAGCGAGGGCAATTGTTTGCTACTGTTTGCTGCACTTCTCTTAAGTAAAGCATCTGGGTCTTAAAGGCGCTCTCTTGTGATTTGCTGGAGCTGTTATTAAATATCTCTCAGCCACACAAAGAAAAGAGGGGGAGGAAGGAAGGGGGGGGAGGGCCATTGGCAGTCGAGAAGGTGCTTGGCTCTACCTTCAGATCCATGTTCATAAAGCACTTGAAACACAGTTAAGAGTCCGTCCCCTCTCCCCCCCCTCCCGCTTCCCCCCGGCCGTACCTTATTGCAAGTCAGGAATACACAATCAAACTCTCAGCGCATCGATTCGCCCAGCGCTCTTTTGCACAGCCGAGGAAGGATCCTTACTCCCCTAGATGATCTCAGTCTCCCCACCAATGAATATGGACTAGAAGGCGGGGAGGGGGGGGGGGAGAGATCTTCTCTAAAATAAAAATTTAAAAGTACGTGTATATGCCTATGTGAAGAAGAAGAAGAAGAAGAGGGCGAAGAGGACAATCTAGGAGGCTTGCTTCTTTTTGCAAAAGATCATGCTTAGTCGATCTCTTTTCGCGGCGAGATTCCTGGAGATCTTGCGAAGAAGAGCAGAAACGTGAAGCGGGGGGACGGAACAAGAAAGAAGAAGAAAAGAGAGAGACGTTTAAAGTGTGGTTTCTCTGCAGCAAAGGGAATCCTTGGATCTATGCTTGCCGGAGCCTGCAAGCCCCCACCACTGGTAAGTCGGGAGAGGGGGGTGTCTGCGCCAAAGAGGGCTCGGGGTGCATCTCTGACGGGTGCTTGCGTGCTCTGGGCCCGGAGAGAGTTGCGATCGGGTGAGCGTCTTTCTAAGGCACGCTGGGGAGTGTGGGTGAGGTGTGGATGGCGAGAAACACGTGCAGCCCGTCTGGAGATGCTTACTTTGGATGTAAGTCCCATTCGCTCCAAAGGATCTTGCTCCCAAGTCAGTCTGCTCCGAAGTTCAAGACGATGTCCTCCTAAGTCAGGCCTAGGAAGCCGCCTTATACCGAGTCAGACCATCTGTCCATCTAGCTGGGTATTGTCTACACTGACTGGCAGCAGCTGTCCAAGGTGTCAGGCAGGGGGTCTCACTCAGCCCTACCTGGCGATGCTGCCCGCGATTGAACCAGGGACCTTCTGCATGCAGAGCAGATGCTCTGTTGCCGAGGTATGGCCTTGAGCAAGTATTGAGCAAAATTATAGCAGTGACTTTGGAAGGTAAGCCAAAGGTAGGTGAGTGTGTGTGAGGGGGTTTCTTTAGAGAAAGGGTAGGTGTGTCTGGTGGCAGGGCCACGCTCAGCGGAAGAGCAGCTGCTCTGCAAGCATCGCAGGTTAAATCCCTGACATCTCCATTTAGGGCTTGGAAAGACCCCTGGTTGAAACCTTGGAGAGCTGCTGCCAGTCAGTGTAAGCCATACTGAGCTCGATCGACCAAGGGTCTGAATCGGTATAAGGCAGCTTCCTATGTTCCCATGTAGGTCCCTTCTCTCCTGCCTGCTGGTCTGGAGAGATCCCACGTTAAGGCCTGGGTGACTGGGAGGTTGCAGGTTTTGGCAGCTGCAAGGAAAAGGCTCTCTGGGAAAGTGTCTCTTTCCCCCGCCCCCGCCCAACCGGCATGCCTCGAGTCGGGTGCACTTCCTAGACTTAACTTTGCTGGAGGGGGGTTCTCCAAGCTAGGGAGCAAAGGGGTGGATTTCTTTTTGCTTGGGGGTGGGGTGGGGTGGGGGCTCTGCTGTCCCCTAGAAGGATAGCCCCCTAACTCGAAGGGGCTGTAGGAGGAGGAAGATGGGACCCCAGGACTGAGCAGGGAGGAAGCTTTCAAGGAATTCCCGGGGGTGGGGGCGCCCCGGAGCTTGCTATGGAAGGTGTGCAGTTGGAGTCTTTTTTTGGCATGTGGTCTTTTCTTTTTAATCTTTTTAGCTCCAGAGGTCGGGGTCTGATCTCTAAGGAGTCTGATTCTTTTACCTCTGAGTGTGTGTGTTGGGGGGGGGAGGATTTTGTGGGGTTCAAACCTGAGATTGTGGGGTTCACTGGCTGTGGGGCAACCTGGTGATCCTGGGATGGGATGTATGTACCCCGCTCCACAGCTCTGGCGGGCAGGAAGAAAGAAAGGGTGAAGCCCAGCAAATGTGGCCAGACACAGGGGTGGGGTGGGAGCTGAGATCCGAGAAGAGCCCCACTGCCCGCGACCCTCCAACCTGGCTCCTTTCTGTGCCTATGCCCCCCCCCCATTGCACGGGGAATCCCCTGGGTGGAGAACCAGAGGAGGGTGTGTGTGTTTGCGCGGGAATTAAGAAGGATGCGCTTGGCGTGACAGCTGGGCTGGCTCGCCTCGGGACGGTCCGCACCCGCTTGGGGCACTTCCGTGAGTCGACGGGGTGCCAAACCTTGGCTTTGTCAAGGACTTGGGGGCGGGGGGAGTCCACAAAGTGGCTGGTGAGGAGGAGGGGGGGAGAAAGCCCCCTCCCCGCTCCCCCAGGTGGCTTGATGCCGGGGGACCCCCGATCTCCTGCGCGCGGGGCGAAGCCGGGTAGCTCGGTGGGGTGTCCAGTCCTGAGCTTGAATTGAGCGGGCAGGGAGGGGAATCGGGGCTGGCTGGAGGCGGAGGAGGCGGCGGAGGCGGGACCCTCCCTGGCTGTCCCCTCCCCCTCCTGGCTCAGATCTGGGGGGATCCCCTCGCCGCCGCCGCCCCTCCGCTTCTTTGACGCGTGGCCCCCGGTGCGTTCCTGGGCTGCCGCCGCGCGAGGCGCAAAGAGTTAAGGCTGCAGCGGGCGGCGCGGGCTCCCCTCTCGCTCTTTTTCTCTGGCTCTCCGGCGACTAGTTGGAGTCACGCTGCGATCGTCTCTTTTCCCTTCAAGCTGTGCCTGTTGCCGCCGCCGCCGCGATCGGCGAGCCGTCGGAGCGCAGGAGTGAGAAGCAGCAGCAGCAGCAGCGCCGCCCGAAGCTGCTGGCCGCCCCGGCAGGAGAAGTGAAGGCACCTCCGGATCTGCATGCCGTGAGCTCCCCGAAGAGGAGGCGCCGCCGCCGGGCCGGGCTGGGGGGCCACTCCGAGCGGGCTCGCCCCAGCCCTCCTGCTCCTGGGGGGAGGCACCTCCTCCTCCTCCTCCTCCTCCTTCCTGCGGGGCGATCTGTCAAACTCCCCCCCCTCTTCTCGTGCCAGCAGCAGCGGCGGCAGCAGCAGCGAGATCGGGGCTGTCCTCCCGGCTGCTCTCGCTCCCCGTGCCTCCGCCTCCTTCTCCTCCTCCTCCTCCTCCTCCTCCTCTTCCACATCGTGCATGCCCAGCAGCGGCGGCGGCGGCGGCAGCGGCAGCAGCAGCAACAACAACAAAAAGCTCGCCCTGCAGCCCAGCCTGGAGCAGCTCCTCCTCAGCCCGGATCGAGGGGGCTGAAGCAACTCTGCCCACCCCCAGCCGGCTGGCTCGCCCTCCCGCCCTGCCTCCAGGCGCTGCCCGCGGACGCAGCCGGCCAACATGCCCAGGAGGAAGCAGCAAGCGCCCCGGCGCGCAGCAGGTACGAGCAACTGCCTGGCCAGGCGCCGGGGCTCCCTTCTCTCTTTCTCTTTCTTTTTTCTTTTCCTCCTCCCAGTTCTTCCTCTCCCACAATCTGTCGCCTCCCAGCCTGGATGTTGTATGAAATGGTGGTGATGTCGGGCGCAGTGTCATCAACTCCGGATCAGGCAGAGCCTGCCTTTACCCCCGCTCTCCCTCTCCCTTGCAAAAAGATCTAGGAAGTAGGGTGGGGTTGGGAGGACAGAGAGGGATGGTAGTGATGGTGGTGGCGGCGGCCGGGCTTAGTTCTTTGCCTTACTTTTGGTGGCCACCTTCTGGCACCCCTCTTCCCATTGGGGTTGGGGCACTTGCTGTGAAGCTGTACATCATCTGGGTGAGTTATAGGGAGGCTGGTGTTTGGAAGAAGGCAAGCCCGCCACACCAGTGACAATCCACCCATCCCAGCCTCCTCTGATCTGCCCAGCTTTTCCATACAAGGTGGTCACTCAAATAAGGGTTGCAATTTATTTATTTATTGCGTCTCATGTCAGTGGAGGTGGCGGTTTTGCACGCAGGGGCAAGACCACACGTAGGATCTTATTGTGCTACAGAGAAGATTCCTTCACCCAACTTTCTTTCTTGCCTTCTCCCTTTGGGGTGGCACTGAGCAGGAGGGGGGATTGCCCCCAGACAGCCCCTTCCACCTAGCTGGCTGCTTCCTTCTGCACTTCCTTTTAATCCTATTGATTTCTCATTTATAAGGCTAAGCTGCACAGGAAAACAGAGGAAAGGGGGCTCTGGATATTGTCAGATGACTGTCAAGGAGATGTCTTTACATTTATTCTTACACTTTCCAGAGCTCTTTTTTAAAAAAATCTACTTTTCTTTTTTAAAAGTTTGGATTTTTTCATTTAATGCCAGGGATCTTAAGTCCCCTTAAATGTGAGAACATAAAGGCCAGGTTTGTAAAACAAACACTTATCCTTTCCTGCTCCCCGCCACACCACTCCTTTTAATTTTTTTTAAAATTTTATTTTGTAGCCATCTTGTCCTACGGGTGTGTGTGTGTAAGTGGTCTGGAGCCGACTTTCCTTGGCCTCTTGCCATCCTTGATTTGATGGCTGATTGATTGCCCGTCATCCGGTTGCCTTTGATCTATTCATTCCCAATAAACCTCAATAAATCACTTTCCATGGTAACGCCAGACTCTGTATGACGTCACACACGTGGCCTATCAACTCTGGCCGTGTAACTTTCAGAGCCTTCTGGTCTTCTTTAGGTGGGGTGGCATGGATAGATCATTTCATGAACTTGATCTTCTTGCACAATATAGAGAAAGGACCTACTCCACACTCTGTGTGTGTGTGTGTGGGGGGGATATTCCATGGATGTGTAAATGTGGGGTGGACTCCCCATCCTGTAATCTTTAGGAAGAAGCCATCTGTGATGCACACCTAAGTACCTTTTGACTCTCAGGAGATTGTCCTAATATTGAATCAGCACTTGTAGCAGTTCTTGTCAGCATGTGGAGGAAGCTGTGCAGATCAACAGTATCTTTTAAGGAATTTTTCAGTCTTTAAAAAAAAAAAGCAATTTCTGCATGCGACAAGTTTGATTTTCCTAGAAATTAGTAACATGCGTGATGTCCACATACCCATCTCCATAGCCATTCTTTGTTTTCCAAAAACACATGTATTGCCGTTCTTCTTTGAAAATGTGACCAGAGAAACTCTTTGTTTGCTACTCATAGCTCTTCAGTGTTTTTGTGCAGATAAGTTGAGAAAGTTTCTTTTTGCCATAAACATGGACATGCGTATGCCATCACCAACGTCTTTTGCCTTTCTGGCAAGGGTGGGGAACAGATTCTTACCATCTGAATTATCAACATGGAAAGGCGGAATTGCAAACAATGCTATGTCTCCATGACAAGAACAGATCTTCAGGAAGTTAGGGCCTGTTCTTCAGGGCTGAGTTAAGTTTGAAACTGGATGTACTTGCAGTATGCAGGAAAGAAAAGTCTCCAGACCGTATGATCAGGGTTTGGGGCCAGGCTGCCTATTGAGTTTGTATCTGAGAGATGTTTCTCCTCTGTTTAATTTGTATAAGTCATTTACAGCATGCATTGTCTTGGACAAAAGTGAAATATCTGCTAGGTTTTGGGGTGGCTGCACTCAGTGAACATCTTTGCCAAAGGCATTTAAATTACTTTTTAAAATAGCAAACTTAAATAGCGGTACTTTAAAGGTGTCATAAAAGAAAAGAACAGAGCAATGCTAAGAACTATGGCTGCTTAGTTAAGAAATATTCATTAACCTTAAAAAAAAAAACCCACACAAAACCTCCCGATTGCAGGACTAATAGGAGATGGAAGAATGGGTTTGTTCTATCAAAATGACCCGTCAAAACGACTTTGTTTCATATTTGATTTAATTGTCTCTCTCCTGACAGGCACATTTATCAATAGCTTAATGGTCAATCAGAAGTTGGCAGAGTGAGTGCTTTCATTCTTTCTCATACACCCGCTTTGCCTTTACTTTATCAAAATGCCTTTGGCTAATGGATAGAAGGGGTGGGGGGTCCAGAACAGATGAAGAGCTGCTTATTTAAGAGGAATGCAATAAAATATGCTGTTGATAAGTGCAGAAGGATAAATACATAAGTGAGTGTGGTTTTCAAAAAATAATAATTTCGAGGTGCCAGAAACTCAAAGGGAAAACATCTTTTCTGTGCTTGACTTCCCAGTTGCAACTTATAAGGTGCCTGACCGCTTCTGTGGCATAAGTGAGGGTGTCAACATATGTATTACTTGGTAGGGATGGAGCAAAAGTGGGGGGGGGAGGATAAGGAGCTTGTGTGTAGGAGGGAGAAGCCACACACACACACACACACGCACACACACACACACACATGCTTGCTCCCATCCATTGATTTGTCGCTCGGGAAATCTAGTCTCCAGCAACCTTGAGAATACTCCAGGAAAAAAAAAAATCCCCCCTCCAAACTGAAAGGTCCGCTCAGCCATAAAAAAAGAAAAGTTGTTTTGCCAGCTTCATTAGTGTTCACCTAATTAGCTGTAAACCTGATGGATTCCTGACAGCTTTAATGATTGGAGATGACAAGCTCTACGCAGTGTCATCTAGCGGAATTAGGTTTAGAGCTAGTTTGATGTAATCAAGTTGATATTACACAGTCCTGGTTGCCTTTAGTTGTGCATTAACTCAATTTTCTGCTGCAGGTGACAAATGGGCTTTGGTACCTGGATAATCATGTCATAGGAATTAGGGCCCTCGTAATGGTCTGGAGTAGAATAACAACAACAAAGAGCTCTCAGCAGCAGAGAGGGCTTGCAGGAGACGTTACAGACAGGTGCGCAAATTCTTCCTGTCTAGCCCAAGTGTTAACACCACCAGGGAGAAGACTAAAGCTGTCTTGGAGAATCAAGAATCTGTAAAAATGATGGTGTCTGTTTGTTTACTTTAGGACTTGGGTTGAGTATCATGGACAGAGTTGAGGATATACAGGAGCTGGCGGGCGGGGACGGCAACGCAGGTTTCTAGGAGTGCATTTTTCATACCTAGAGCTTTATTTGGATGGCAGCTTTTGACATTTAAGTTGGGGTGTGTGTCTTTGGGAGAACAGCATTTGTTTCTGTTTACCAAATTGAGAATATCCTGCATTCATAGAGGCAACTCTGGTTCATGCAAACCATAATTATCACACTTGAAATTGCAGATTTCATGTATTGCTATTTTTTTTAAAAAGCGACCTCTTTAAAGGACTGAGAAAATGTGATTGCAGTTCCAAGTGTGTGTGTGTGTGTGTGTGTGTGTGTGTGTGTGTAATGGACCTAATAGTCACACTCTGTGCTCCTTGTCATAAAAAGAGAGGCTGGAAATGATAAAGCTTTCCTGGAACACTTTTTAAAAGATGCAGCTCCCTCTGGCACTGTCCCAGTGACTTTGGTGGGAGTATGTAGGAATTAAAGATTTTAAAGTTTGCATCCTTAGGATTTTCCCTCCTGTCCCCTTCAAACAGTGAAATTGAGCAATGCGATTTGAGGCCTGCAAAAAACAGCAAGTTCAAAGCTTCCCAAAGGCTTCAGGCAGAACCACTAACACATCAATGGCAATGTTGTCCTGGACTTCAGTAGGTTGTGGATTACACAATTTGTTCTGTAAAATATGCCTTTCTTCTAAAACTGTGTTCCTCGTTTTATTAAAATTCCTACAGTGATCTCTGTTCCTGAAAGGGACTTCAAGTCCCTTTGAGGTATGAATAGAAAGGGATGGGGTGGGTTTAAAAAAATTTTTTTTAAAGTGGATTGAATCTCTCTGGTTATCACAGATCAAACTGGAATTTGCAAGTTCTTAGAGCCCCTGGAGGGAAAGAATGCCATACACATAGCTGGTGGAGCAATAGCAGCACATAGATCTGAAATCCAAGATTTGGGAATACAAGTTCAGGAAGCTGAGCATCTCTCTTAACACAAGGGCCTGCCTTGTGCCTTGTTTATATTCCACAAGTAGTTATGCATCAAACATTGTGTGCAGGAATGGAATAAACTACCTTCCAAAGAGGTACTTGCAGGCTCAGCCTCTGCTTTGCTTCCCAATCTGCCATGTATTTCTCTGTTCAAATATTTTTTGTTTTCTAGCAGCACGCTGACAACATGATTAGTTAGGGTTGTCCTTTGCTTCTGCCCACCCCTCCTGCAAAAGTATGAAGAACAATGTAAAAACAAACAAAGAAAGAAAGGAATAGAGCATAAATGTAAGTGTGGGGTGGGGGTGGGGAGAGGAGGAGGAGGAGGAGGAAGAAACAAGAAAAGACCTGATTCTACTGAATGGCTTGTTGGAAAAGAGAATTTTCTAGAATCAGCTGCCACTGCTCCCATTAGTTTGACAGCTGTCAATTAGCCCTTCAGTGCTCTCCTGGGCCACAGTTTATTGCGTGCGGTTGATGTTGTCATTTTGTTCCCAGTTTTGCCTTGAGCACTATGATGAGCTGGAGTGAAAATAGTCAATAACTGATGTATCAGCAGTTATTTCTTAAATTGGCTCACAAGTCTGCGTTTTCCCCTTTCCCTTTTCTTCTTCTTCTTCTTCTTCTTCTTTTTAGTAAAGATTGTTTTGTAAAGTGATTAGAATGAATTGTGACTGCTACAGGGTTATGGGAAATGCAGTCTAGCTGGGGATGAGTTAGGAGGATTATTTTTGGTTCCATTTTTGTCAAGGCTGTTTTCAGGATCAGGGTGAATGAGAATGTATGAAGAGAGAGAAGGGACCGAGATCATCTTCAGAGTAAAGTGCATAGGAGATGGTGAAGGGTGTAAGCCACACTCTTATGTATACATATGGAGCAATAAAAAAGAAAAAAGAAAGGAAATTTATTTACCACCATTTCAAAAAAGAGAGAGAAAAGTATCTTGTCCTGTAGCTTTTCATATAAACCCTGCAAGCATCTATTCAGTGCTGTGCAGTTATCCATATTTTAACCCAATGTCTTCCTGACCATTTTGAAGGCAATCCTGCAACAGAAATGCTATTAACAATTCAGAACCATTTCTCACATTCTCAGGATTGGAGCATTTTAAAAGCAACCACGACCACAGCAACAAAATGCCAGCAGCAGTAACAAGAGGAATAAATACTTCGACATAAGCCTGGGAAGTAGGCATATGTGGGCTGGAAACAGTGGACTATAAAGCAACAGAACAAGGTTGTCTTATTTGCAGAATCGTTGAGTATTATGCAGTGAACCACCTATTCCAGGTATTCAAGCCTAGAATTCATTCCTCTATGCAGTCACACCTCTAAATTGTGGTTTATCTCTTAGGAGATTTTACCAAAAAATCCTGAAAAGGTGAATACAATATATTGTATTTAATAACAATGATATGGACTAGTACATCCAGACAGATAATATGCAGTTGTAATTAGACTGAATAGACAGGCATTCATTTTTAAATTCTTTGACACATGCATAAAATAGTCATATAATAAGATAAGATGACAATTTTATGTTAGGTTGATAAAGTGTCCCGATACATGCATTTAAATGTCTGTAAGCCCTTTTTTATCCAGACAGATTAATTCTAGTTTCCAGCATTTGCAGAGTCATTAAATTAATTTTCAGAATCTCACTAAACAGAGGATCTGTCGCTCTGTGTGTGTGAGAGAGAGAGAGAGAGAGAGAGAGAGTGCATGAGGACTGGAACCCTGCATTTGGTTAGTTTTGTCTTTTTGTTTTAACACTTCTCGATTAAAAGGAATTGGACAAAGAAAGGGAGTGACACTCTCCCCCAACAAGAGTGCCTTTTTATAAAGCTATGAAGTGCAACACAGAACATAAGACCAGTAAAGCTTTTATAACCATGTACCTTAAAACAAAACAATCCCTTCTTGATTATTCTTCACTGTCCTACATTTGCCAAGGAAAGATGGTTTTAAGTTCAATGGAGGTAGAGAATCCCATCAGTTGCAAACAGCAGTATTTAATGTGTTCTTAAAACAACAACACTTCATCAAAGGGGCATTGGATAGTCTCCAGCCAGCCTTATACCATTTCATTAGATTCTTTGCAAGAAAGTGGTTTTACACAAATAATGAACTTGAAAAATAATTTATTGTTTCTTACTATCATGCCACATCCTAATTAACTGCAGTTCTCTTTTCTTCACTTACATAGCAAAGTGTTTAGGATACAGGTAAGTTCCCCATGCTTGTTGTGTTGGGTGGCTCCACCAGATGAGGAACTCCCTCGTCCTAGATTGTAGCCACCCACTCCTTGGTTTGGTATCAGCCAGTGAAAATGTAACAGATCTAGAAACCCTCTAGAATAATACTAAGATTTTTAAAATTAGAAAGTACTTTCTAGAAGAACCCAATTCTCTTATATTTTTCGGGATGGATGTTGCTGTTTGACTTTGGCCTTCAAATAAAAACTTGTTTTTAGCAAGGCGCTAGAACATGGAAAGGTCAAAAGGTTAGCTGCATAAACCTATACTGAAGGGAGGTAACATATTGCACAAGTCACTGGACCAAACTCTGGCCAAATGTAACATGTTCGTGGAGAGACAAGAACAATTTTATTCTGCATTTGAGATGACTGGTGTTCATTTACTTTCGATATTTCATTTCCATCATTAAACTGGTCCCTCTGTCTCAGGGTCTTATATGTTCTTTGTGGAATGCAGGTTGCATAAAACAGGCCATTTTTAATGAACAATTTAATGTAAATGGGTTCTGAATTTAAATTAATATTAATGAAGCTTTGAGTGAATTTATTTTGCATACACAAAGAGTTGTAACTCTTTCACCCATGTGCTCTTGCCTGTATGTACTAACACATTTGCTAGGAAGGCTGGCTAGTTTTTAATTTTGTGTGTGCTTATAAATCTTCAGTAGATTTTACTACTTTTGTTCATATAGCGGCATTAAGCAGGTCACCACCATCTTGGTTTTAGAAATATACCTGTGCCTGTGGCTGAAGTTTACATTTTAAGCAACTCTCTTTTCTGATATTTTAGCCTTTAGTTGTGCATTGATGCTTTGGGAAATTGATTCAAACATTAGTTAGAGGAGTCTAGATGTTTTCTTCTTACCTCTCTAATGCATGCATTATGTATCCAGCGATGATGGGATGTTCTATAATTAATTCTGTTAGATGTAATTGCTATAATCACTTTGATGCTACACATAATAAAAGTAATATGATAAGCATATGAAAAAAATATAAACACCTTATTGTAACAACACCAAAGCCTTAAAAAAACAGCCACCTCCAAACCTATGACATTTTTTCTACAGAAATTTCATTTTCCTTTCTTTGGTGAAGGTGACAATTATTTTAAATTACCTTCATTCCAATGAGTGAATTTTGGAAATAGGAAAAGTTTATTTGAAAATCTCAGCCAATTTCATCCAGCTATTACTGGCATTGTATGAGGCCCAATAATATCATTCTGCATGTTTTTTTAAAAAACAAACAAACAGATTTGCACATTTGTGTTGAACTCCAGTCATAAATTATATGGAAATGGTACACAACTTCCCTCGTAGTGAGGAATTCTGGGAAATAAAAAATATGTGAAGGCATGTAACTAAAAAGAGAGAAGGAGATGATTGCACCATAAGACAGAAAGAAATGCAAGATATTTATGTATGCATTTTTTAAAACTTCCCATTTCTCTCTCTCTAACGAGTAGTGGTGAATTATTCTTTGAAAATACAGTTGTTCATGAGCAGGAAGTGGAAACAAATATGGGTAATAAGACAGGATGTACGCAGAGATCCTGGTTTCTGAAAGAAAGATGTTTAATAAGACCATCGTTCTTAATTAGCTGTACACCATGCTTAATGTTGCAAAGGTCACTTGATTTTACGATCCACCCTCATCTGCAACTTTGTCGGTTTCTCCTCAATTTATATTTTACTGCCTTGTGTTTTCTGAGAGGTTAACTGTGCAAAGTATGCCTCAGATATGAACTGTAGAGGGAAAATGGGACTAAAGGGGGGGGGATGTGGAGAGATTAAAAAGATTTTTCACCCCACCCCTTCCTTTCCATTGCTGTTTCTCAATATTGCAATGAGCTCTTTGTTGAGGAGAGGGGTAGTGCGGAGATTTAACTTCTGTAAGCTGAACAAACAAAACCAAGCCACCCTCTTAGTGAATTGTTCTCAGTAAAGAACAGAACGGAACGGGGTGCTGTTTTTGAAGTATCTCTGGGACTGGGCTGTGTGCCTACAACTCCTTTTCCTGCTAGGTCAACCCTGTAGCTGCAGGGCCAGATCTCAGCAGGGGTCTCTCGAAAGCTTGGCCAGAGCCTCCGAGACTGGCAGCCATCAGTCATCCATCTGTGACACGGAGTCTGTTTTTGATGGCAGAGATGATAAAAAGGCCTGGGAACTCTATAGGCCCTTGTAATCAGGGCCAGCTCTGACATCCTTCTCAACTTTGACAGCTTCTTCCTTTTCTCTTTTCACCGCCAAGACGGTCTCAACTGATTCTCTCTCTCTCTCTCTCTCTCTCTCTCGTTTCATGTACTTGATCAGTCTCAGATGCTGGGAATTATTTTTTTTCAGGCGGGAGGGGGAGTGTTTCTTTTTGGTTGGTGGGTTGGGCAGGTGTGAGGGGGAAGTCTGGTGCTTTTTTAAAAAAAAGCATATATATATATATATATATATATATATATATATATATATATATATATGGAGTACTGTGGGCCTGTTGCTAATTAATGTTCCTCCATAAGATTCTGTCGGAGTTGAGTAATGTTTTTGATCTTTATGCCTGATAACTGCATACTTAATGAGATTTCAAAGCTGTGAGTGCAGCTCCCTACAATTATTGACAGATGCCTTTTCTTTGCCATTGGGTTCAGCTTCATAAATCCTCTTGCAGTAATGAGGTTCAGAAGTGCCACCCTGCTAGTGAGCTAATGAAAGGGGGGGAGGGCAGGGAAGGGAAGAGGAAGGAAGGGGGGGGAGAATCTCATGCCTGCCTGACACATTTTTTCCCCTTTAAAATTTACTATGCCGGTGTCAAGCTGTGGGACAATTACTTCAAACATGCTAATTTTTATCTTGCTTTTTGTGTCAGGCTGGCTTGTGGTCTCTGCTTCTCTCTCTCCTTCCCCCTTCACCTCCCCCCCCCTTCTCTCTCTCCGATAATAAATAAAGATCACATTTAAATTTTTTTTTTTTTTAGCATGGATCGTAACTATTGAGGACTTTGATAGATGTGTGTTCCCCTCTCTTTTTCTTTTTCTTTTGGCAGTTTCTAGTCAGTGAAGCAGATTTCTTTCTTTCTTTCTAATCCGAAGGGCATAGAGAGGATAAAAAAAAAAAAATGAGGAAAGGGGAAAGAAAAAAGAAAAAAACCAGCCCCAACGAACTCCTTGGGCCTCCTGTCAGTTTGCCCTAACTGAACAACTTGAAACATCGTAGATTTCATTTTAGAGTTCAGAAACGAAATCCTGGTGGAGAATAGCTGTGCCGTGCCAAAGAGTCGATTTCCTTTTCAGCAGAGCTATATATCACTGACCCACCCTTCCCTCATGACAGAATGACAGGTGTCATTTATCAAATGGGGCCTGCCAAACAGCAGGGAAGGGGTGTGTGTGTGTGTGTGTTTCGGGTGGGGGTGGAGATATGGGTTGAACAAGCACCGTTTGGGTTGTGTCCCCCCCGCCCCCCCCACACACTACTTTTGGTATAGTATTGTTATTTTGGGGAGATGTTAACAGTAAGTGGGTTTGCTTTTCACAAGATCTCTTGGCTTCCCTGTCTATCTGCTAAATCGTCCTGTTGAGATAGGCTTTCTCCTCTTTTCCCCTGCCATTTTTAGGTAGGTGTGTGTGGGTGTGTGTGTGTAAATGCATGCGCGCGCGCACACACACACACACACACACACATATGGCCTGTGGTTGACAGGTATCATTCAGAGGAGCCCAGCTTGCTTACTGGGGGTTGTGTAAATGAATCTAGGAGCTCTCAGTTTCTCATGATTCAAACGTGCATTATTGAAGATGGATGTCCCTTAAAAAAAGATTGATGATGGATATCAGGCTGGTTGTACCATTTATCATTTTGAATATTATTTAGACTTACCGTGCAAAGCTGTAACTTGAGAGTTGGATGAGCTGGGGCAGAAGGGAGGCCTAGATGTGCACGCTGTTTTTGATTGATGGTTTTGCTCTTTCCTCCCCCCACCCTCACCCCCAATTTCCCCCCTCATTGTTTGTCACCAGATACCAGCCAGTCATTATAAGAGTGCCTTACTATTGTTTTTGAGGGCTTGGGGGTTTGTATGTATGAAAGGAAAAGAGTGCTTGTGGTCAAGGGACCGGCTAATCATGGAAAAGCCTGTGTGTTGCCACTCACAGTTCGGACAAGGAGAAATTTGGAGCCAAGGCAGTGGTCCGTGCCTGGGTGAAACATCTGAGGAATTTTGAGAGCAAAAGATGTTGAATGTAGTGAGCGAAATTTCACTCCTTGAACAGTAGTTAAAGTGTGGCTTAGTGGAAAAGGAAGAGCCCTTCTCAAATAATCCTTACGTTGTCCAGAGTGTTTAAAACAGAAGCAGAACGGCTAAAGGAAAATGTCAGTCTGCATCTACACGGCAAAGCTGGTGTTCAAAGTTTCACTTGATCATCCTTAAAGCAGTCCAGTTGTCTTCCCTCACAGGCTGGGATCTCCAGTTATAATACAATTTTGGCATTAGTCGTGGGACTGCGTTGGTGTTTGAAGTTTTTCCTGCCCAGCCCATCTTCTTTATCCACTGGATTAGTGAATCCTTAAAAATCTGGAAAATTCTTGCAATGTGCTTAGAATGGTTATTGTAAATTAGCTGCAGTAAATCTCTTCCCAGCTACTTTTTTTATGGTAAACAATTCCCTCTGTTTCCAGTACACCCCACCTGCTGGAAATATTAAGGAAGCAGTGTTCTTGTATTAGCTACTCTACTCAGTTCTGTGTCTCCTGAAAGTTTAGGAAAACTACCTTGTGAGAAATAAATATTCTGATTTTTAACATTTGAATTTTCCTGTGGTATGTCATATCATGTGGTTCAGCCCTGTCAGATTATACATGTGGGTGGTGGCTTGTATGGTTCACCATCTCCCTAAACTGAATCTTTCCCCCTGATTTGACAGCTTTCTACGTGAATATAAATTTTGACATGGGGTGCACTCAAACAAGCAATCACACCCATGTATTCTGAGGGGGTGCAGTGGTATAAGAGAATCATATCTCCAGCATGCCTGCACAGATAAAATGCTACAAGATTGTCCTGCAATCTTGTGCACATTTCCAGATGAGTCAAAGGGATGTTTATTTACTTTTTCTTTGTACATTTAAGATTTAAGGACATGGGCACTCTTAAATGGGAGGGACGGTTTGGTTTAATTCTGTTGATAGGATGATAGGATGGAGGGTTTTCTTTTTTTCCTTTTCTTGGAGGATAAACAAAAAGTAGGCAAAGTTAAGGTTTCAACCATTTTGAGTGTAAAAGCATGGAATCAAATCTGTGGGAGTGTGAAAATATTATTGCATCGTAGGGCTGGAAATTCTCCAGAACTAGAAAGAAGGTTGACTAGTCCGATTCCCTTCCCTGTGACAGGATCCTCTGAGCCACGCATTTCCTCTGCACAGGTCTGTGTACATATTCCTTCCCACCATATGCTGCAAGCAGGGACTCTGCGCCAGCAACATGTGCTGCAACAGCATTCCTGCAGATCACAAAGGTCCAGTTGACTCAAACAAGTAAGGAAATCGTACTCTCCAAAGAACTGGGATGGAGAAGTGGTCTTGCAGGAGTGAGCATGAATTGTCTCCTTTGCTAAGCAGGGCTCACATTGGTTTGCGTTTGGTTGGGTAACTACATGTGAGTGCTGTAAGGTATTCCCTATAGGGGATGGAGCTGTAGAGCATCTGCTTTGTATACAGAAAGCGCCGGGCTTCTCCAGTTTGAGCTGGGAAAGAGTTCTGCCTGAATCTGCTGCCAGTCATTGTAGACAATTCTGAGTTTGATGGGTCATTGGTCTGACTCGGTATAAGGCAGCTTCCTATGTACAGTATATGGCTGTGCTTGCTTGGGCAACATCTAGTCCAAGGAGAAGACACACACATCGGCTTGAGATCTTTTTCTGGTATGGTCGATTAAGGCTGAACCAGAAGTGACTTGGTAGAAGGCAGAACCTTATCTCCTAAACTCCAAAGATGTCCCCTTGTTTAAGGATCGCACAGGATAGTATGAGTGAATATTGTGCTGATCTCTCCCCTTGAGTTAGGCAAATCATATGGCCCATACTTGTGTTTCTGAGGCCCCCATCTTCCATGCAGGCAGGCAAGGTTTGGGTGTAGACTGAACTCAAGGCAAAGGATGGCCGGCATTAGATGTACTGATTACATGCAGCGCGGTGTAGTGGTTAGAGTGCGGGACTAGGACCGGGGAGACCCGAATTCAAATCCCCATTCAGCCATGATACTAGCTGGGTGACTCTGGGCCAGTCACTTCTCTCTCAGCCTAACTGCTTCACAGGGTTGTTGTGAGGAGAGACTTAAGTATGTAGTACACTGCTTTGGGCTCCTTGAAGGAAGAGCGGGATACAAAATGTAAATAAATAAATAAATATATGCGTCAAGTCCCTGAGCAAACATGTACATCCATCCCTTGCCAACCGTGGTTTCCCCAATCACGCTTTTGAGTATCTGTGAGTGGGAAATTGTGACAGGTCTCGCCAACAGTGACCCCAGTATCCACGGTTTTATGAGATTTCATTTGTAATTGGGGATGTGGGTGTGCATGATTTTGGGGGGTGATTTTGGGGGATGATTTCTGGGGGTTCAAGGTGATTTTCAGGGGTTTGGGTGTCCCCCCCTCACTCCTCTTGCTGACCAATAGTGATTTTAAAGGATTCCGGGTGATTTTTTGTGATTTTTTTGGTCATTTATCCTGTATTTTTTGGTCTTTTCACGACTGTGATTCCCCTAACCCCCGTATCCAATGCTTTTCTATTGCTTGCCAACCACAAATTCACCAACCGCGAGGTTTTCCCAGAATGAAACCCTTGCAGTTGGTGAGAGATGACTGTACATGTACGCTTGCCCTTAAAACAACAACATTACACATCTTAACAACTTACATTATCTTGCCATACAAAGATGTCTATGCGTGACACTGACCCACTCACTGTCAGGAGTTATAACAATTAAAGTACTTCCACAGTGGAAACCAAGTTGATTCCCCCCCCCCCCCGCATACTGAGTCCAATATATTAATTACTAGAACAGTCTGAAAATGGGACACATCTATTTCCATCAAAGCTCTGCTTATGAATTCTGCCTCATAAAAGCAGCCAACTCTCCCACATGGGGCAAGTGAATGTATGTTGTATGTATTAGTTTTTCATATAAGGGGATACTCAGGCATCAGGTCACAAGAATGTCAGCATTGCCAGAGAACTTTCCAACCAGTAGACTACAGCAGTTTGGTACATTGGTTGGTTCAAAACACCATAATTATCAAAAAGATTGAAAAGAAGACACTTCTTTTAGCATTACTCCAGACTTAGTATATGAATTCCAATAGCAGCTCACACTTGAGTCTCATGTGCAATAGAGTGGAAGGGTGTGGAATCCAAACCCTTCCCCCGGTCTCCCCACATCCGTACGTGCTTCAACCAGCCTCAGATTGGGTGAGTAGGGATTTTTCGTTTCGGTCTGGAATGTAGAGCCTGAAAATATGATATCATATATGAGGTAGAATAGAGGTCGCGTTTGTACGTAACGTGTTGTGGAACCGTGGATCCAATCGACCGGCGGTTCTGCTCCCACCATCCAAATTCAGACGTTCAGGAGAGCTCCCTCTCTGCAGTCTTGCTGACTGCAGAGAGGAGGGGGAACTGGTTGCCTGGCTTCCTTCTTTACTGATGGACAGCCCTGGCAGCCAATAGCAGCTGGAGTGAGGGAGGAGCTTCCTTCCTCAACTCTGGTTACAAAGCAACCAGACTGCTGTGTCAGCGTTTGGACATAATGCTGGCACCGCAGAACTGGAGGTCCAGGCAGTAGACCTCACTACAAACTGAAGGTACAAATCACTGTCCAGGGAGGGAAACTGCGGGTCCATTTTTCTGCAAAACTGCGGTTGCCCCCATTCAGAGACATTGGAAATGAGACCAGAGGTCCCTTCACTTCCGGTTTCTTATTATGTGAGAATGTGGCCAGAAGGATGTTGGAATTTGCTGTTCACACATTTTAAAGAATCAGAAGAGACTGGATTATAGTGATGGCAAGGAACATACCTATGTGTGCAAAATTCAGGTTGGCTCTATCTTAATATGTCTGTCTTCCTATCGAATGTCCAAAATCTAGTGAATGTTCCTGGATGAATTTTGTGAGTTTTTTCTGGCAGGCAAAAATACTGTATTTACCTGAATACAAGACTAGGTTTCCCCCCCAAAAAATCTGATGTCAGAAAATGGAGGGTCATCTTAAATTCAGGGCATGCTTCCTTTTGGGTAACCCATATTTTTAGAGGGGGTCATCTTAAATTCAGGGTCATCTTCTATTCAGGGAAATATGGGTACATCTTTGCCAAGCCTTTCAGGTAAACACAAGTGAATTGCCATAATTGTATATAGGTGATTCCTGCACTGAGCAGGGAGTTTATCTCAGAAGTGTCTTCAAACTGAGATCAGAAGATCTCAGAGGTCCCTTCAAACTTTGAGATTTTATGACTGCCAACATGCACTGACACATCTACATTTTCATACATTGATGAAGTTCTGGGATGGTCAACATTAATTACAGTTCAGACATTCACTATAAAATTATACCTTGAAACCACTATGAAGTTTGTACATATGGCAATGAAATTTTAGCACATGGTTAGCAGACCGTATCCATTCTACAAATTCCTTGTATTTTAGGGTTTTACTAGAAATAATGGTGGCATGGCTGTTGTCCTAGAACAGGGATTCCCAACCTTGAGTTCCCAAATGTTTTTGGACTACAATTCCCATCATACCCCAGCCACAATGGCTGAATAGCTGGCGGCCATAATGGCTGGTGGGTGATGGGAGTTCTAATCCAACAACATTTGAGAACCCCTGTGTTAGAACCCTGAACATACTGTAGAGGCATATGTGTGGGTGAGGACTGAACAAGGAGTGATGAGTCCTTCCACTACCCATGCTTTTCCCTTAAAAAAAAAAGTCTCCCAGCTGCCTTTTTTCTCATGACAGGCTTGCTTCCATGTCCTGCTGTAAACCTCTTTGACAGTGACCTGTGTCCTAAAACACAGGTCATGCTGCTGTCATTTCTAGTTAAACTCTTACACTGATTTCACACATGCCACTTAAAGTGCTTTTGATCCTGTCTTTCACTGCTGGGTACATGTGTGAAAGACAGAAATGCAGTTTTAAATGGGCTTGTATCGGGATTTTTAAATCAAAGGATGGCCGTGTGGGAAGGTGGGTTTACAGATGCATTTTTATATTGCCCATGACCAGAAGTGTTCTGCCATTGAGCTGTACGTATTTGGAAGTGATTGCTTCTTACCTTTTAGATTTTTCTTCGTGTACGGATGTGTCTCTTTGGTCACTATTGGCAGGCGTCATAGTTTAAAACTTTGAGAATTGTGCTACTGAGTTTCTGTCTCCCTGACAATAGATGCCACTGCAGCAGCTCTGGATGCAGAGCTCTTGAAAAAGGGAAAAATTCATCAAAGCAAAGAAAAAGGAATGCAGGAGCAGCACCAAACTTCCATTGCACAGGTTTTGTCTTCTGAAGATATTTCTGTAGGCATGCTTGCAGAAGGAAGAAGTAGGGATGTGCAAAATGTGTCGACGTCAAAAGGTTTCGATTCTAAACAGGTGGCTTCAAGTGTCTCAAACTTGAAACAAAACTCCCTTTAAATAAAGGGCCTATTTTGAGCTTGGAACAAAACAACCCCATTTCGATTTGATTCAATGTTTCGTGGATGGTTTTGGAGGCCTATTTTTCCCTTGCTGATTGGTTTTCTGGCACTGGCTTCTGAATGGCGTGTGATCTTCTTGCTTCTTGGTTGGCTTGTTATCATACAAACCAAGTGTTGTCATGGGCAACTGTGCTTGCATTGGCTGGAAGGAGGAAGGAGTGGGTGGGGAGCCCAATGGAGAGTGTTACAAAATGTAGGGATCTTATCCTTTCATAGGCTGTTAAAAATGTAGCATCCTATGGAGATTTTGTGGAAAGGTTAAAAATGTAGTAAAAATCGCCTAATGCCCATTTCATTTGTGGGTTGGTTGGTAGGTAGCACCCATCATGCTCTACTACCCAACCCACTTTGGTGTTCTGAAGAGCTGCCCGTGGGGAACAATGGGGTGTTTTGAGTCTCCCCATTGTTTCCTATGGCCAAAACACTCAAAACCTTTCAAGGTTTGTTCCGTCGAAACTGCTGTTTGGGCGACTGCTGTTTTGACGAAACATTATGGCTGTCTGCATTTTGTTTCAAGCTCGAAACAAAATGCAAAATCCATTTCGTGTACATCCCTAGGAAGAAGCACACATTGGAATCATTCACACAACCTACCAGGCAGGTGGTTGGGCAGGGGGAAGGTTTCCCAAACCTCCCCCACAGACGATCATTGTTTTGTTGGTGGGAGCATGCAGTATGCTCCCACACGATCAGCTCTGCTCCATGCAGCACGGAGCAGGGTGGGCTGATCTGAGGCTGGGACTCGTCCCTATCTCTGTGAATCCCATAATGCACTGTACAACACACTGGGGGATTTCCCAAAGAGATAGGCACTCCATGTGACTGTCTGTGTGTGTAGCCGGGCTGGAAGCAGCCCATGCTCACACACAAACAAGTAGCCGGGGATAAAGGAGCACTGCCCTGCTGGGATTGGGTCCTGTCCTGGAAGTTCTCATGTGCAGCCTAACCTAGCCTGGCCTGTGCAGCCTCATTCTCTCTCTCTCTGTCTAGGCAAATTGAGATCTTGCCTTCTTCTGTGTTCATGATCATGTAACTGGAAGCCTATATGTGAGTTGTCTGTATGTTTCCCTTCCATCTCCATTTCATGTACCTAATTCCAAGGACTTTTAAGACTTTGCTGTTTACCAGGCCACGGGCAAGAGCTCATACTACCATTTTAATTAAATTTCTGAAACTGACAAGGGTTGTCTATTTGAAACTGACAAGAATACCGGTCTTAAATACAAGGCATTAGTCAGCCAGGAGTAGAGGGGTCCAGGTAACCCAGAAAGCTGGAGTTACCCATCATTGGAGTTATATGGATTGCATCTGAATCTAATCATGGGGCACTTCTGGTGGTGTGGGGTTTCCCACATTGGCTCAAGGAGGATGTGATGATATCTAAAACAGGAAAAGCAGGATTTGTGAACTGGAACTGGGGAAGATTCCTAAGTGAGAATTAAAGCCCTTTGAAAGGCACATGTGTTTCTGGCCACATGTTGAGATCCTGTTGTGCAACTTTAGCTGGTGCCAGTGGAAGAGTCAGGTGCATAGCTCTCCTTCAAGGCCAGCCGCACCAGTGATGTTCTTTTCCATGACGACTTGTCGAGAGAAGGTGAGCAACTTTTAACATCCTTTCCCCTCGCGCAGCAGGTAATTGGAGGAACAAGGGCCAATTTGCCGGAACAATTGTAAACACACCTTGATAGAAATGGCATCATTGCCTTCCTCCTGATTAGAAAACTTTGCTATTAATAGACACCAAGTCCATTTCAGGTGTAATTGCTAAGGAGCTGAGTGCACTCATGGGAAGAAACCTTGTTTTGTTTTGGGTGTGTGTGTGTGTGTGTGTGTGTGTGTGTGTGTGTGTGTGTTTGGTTCCCTTTTATTCTTATCCCTCTTTTTTCCAGTTTTATAGCTGGAGACATGATTTATTGCAGCCATCCATCTTTGGGACTCATCCATCACATCCTGGTTGCTAGGCAATCATGGCAGCAGCTGTTTGCTTTGAATCAGACAGAAAAGTTGTCAATCATCAAAGGCAGGTGAATAGCATTAGAAACACGCTATTGTCAGACGGAATAATTAATCAAAGAGAGAAAAGATAATTAAAAAGATATGACCCTTGCAAGTACTTGCTCTGGGTTGCCTGGAAAAAAGGGAGCGAGAGAGAGAGAGAGAGAGAGAGAGAGAAACTGCTTGGTCTTTTCTCGACACTTAAGCAGCGGAGGGCTGATAAAATATGCACTCTGCCGCGCATAGTTTTTAATTAATTGAAAAAGGTTCAACATTCAAAGACTATGCCGGAGAAAAGTCTGATTATGAGCAGAAGTAATATTTATTGTTTGCCTGAAAGGCTTGACATGGACTTCTAACTTTCTGTCGCATATCTTCCCGGCAGTAGCACTCAGCTTCTTTCAGCGCTCCTATCTTCACTAGCAGCAAGTGGAATGTGTGGCTGAGTCAGCCCAAGAAGGGGGTCTCTTAAAGCTTTCACGGAACACTCGCATTCTGCCTCGTCTTTTCAGGGCACTGTCACAGAGGGCTGCTATCTGGGTTATGTTAGCAGAGCCATCAAAAAGGTAAGCAAAGCCAGTCTCTTCTGTTGAGGGAGTGCTCAGGCAAGAGAGCACCAGTAAGAGCTGCTGCAGAGATGGCCTATGAAGCCTTTGCCACAACTCCCTAGTCCTCATCCCCTACTGGGAGACAAAGAATGTATGACAAACTGAACAACAAGAATCACCTTCCGAAGTGGAGATTCTCTTACATTTAGGAGGGGGAGAGCTACCGTCCCTATCCATCCTCAGCACAGCATCCCTCCAGTGATTGTTGCTGGTATCTGCCTTGCATTTCTTTTTAGATTGCAAGCCCTTTGGACAGAGAGCCATCTTTTCTGATGGACAGAGAACCATCTTTTTGGCTCTCCCCCCCCACCCCCCATAGACAGTTTTGAGAACCTTTTTGTTGAAAAGCAGTGTAGAAATATTCATAATAATAACTGAAATAGTTGCATATTATAGGGATCCCCATGGAACAGATACCTGTCTTCTCATTCTTCTTAGATCATCCTGCCCATGGATATTATTATTATTATTATTATTTAAATATTAGTAGTCCCCAGTTCATTTCTCACCCAACAATTCCCCAAGTTGCCTTAGGCAAGCTATTCTTTCTCTTTCTCGCTGCACTCTCCATCTGCAAACTGGAGATAATGGACAACATCCAGACTAAGTTAGTCAAGACTAAGAGGCTATTCCCACAATCAGGAGAAATCGGGCTAGGGGAGCCTAGCCCGATTTCTCCTAACTTTGGGAACCACTCAGTGGGACCGTGGGAACCACCCGGTGGCCTCCAGGCGGTTAAGCCGCCCAAGTAACCCTCCCCTTAAACCAGGTTTGTGGAGCGAGTGCTACACAAACCTGGTTTTAAAAATTGTGAGTAGCCGCAGTGCGGCTCCGCGCTGTGGCTCCTCACGAGTAGACCCCCAGCGGGAGGCTGAAAAGCAGCCTCCCGGCTCGGGGGTCTCCCCAGTATGCCCTGTGTACTTGTGCAAGGCATACTGGAGCTTCCGGGGGCCGTGTGGCATCCGAACTCCCCAGTCCCCGCCTGCTCCATCACAGGGCTCCCGCCCGCTCTCCCGCCTGCTCTCCTGCCCGCTCTCCCGCCTGCTCTCCCTGCTTACCTTTGCAAACTGGGTCTCATTGATCGTGAGACTGGGCTCTAAGTCTCTTGGAATTTAATGGGACGTAACTTACTCATGATAAACTTGTCTCACTGACTAAGCGCTCAAAGGTGCATAGGCACAGCCAGCTAGTATGGATGCCACCCCCAGATAAGAATAATACTGGCCTACCTCAGAGAGGTTATTTATTTAAAGCATATATACGTTTGCCTTTCAGGAAAATGTTTTTTTCCCCCGGCAGCCTCTAGCAAATGGTACAGCAACCATCAAAATAGATAAAACAACATTAGTTTCCAGAGCAGTAATTCTGCAAGAGCGAGCTAAAAGCCAGCTTAAAAACTTGTTAAAAGCCTGGGAAGGAGTCCTTTTTAGCTAGTGCCTCAGGATAATCAAGTTTGGCATCCAGCAGCACTACAGATGGAGCCATTGCTCAGTGGGAGAGCATCTGCCTGCTTGCATGCAGAAGGCCCCCGGTTCAATCCCTGGCAGCATCCCCAGGTAGGGCTGAGAGAGACTCCCGCCTGGAGCCTTGCAGAGCCGCTGCCAGTCAGTGTGGACAGTGCTCAGCTAGATGGGCCAGTGGTCTGATTCGGTGCGAGGCAGCTTTCGGTAAGCAGAGGGAGTTCCGTCACTGAGGTGCCACCACCAGATAGACTCAATGCCGGAAGTGGGTTATAAGGGTTGGGCCCTAGTATGGTGATCTTAGTAACTAGGCTAGGCTAGGTGGATGTGGTTCACTATAAGGATGGCTGTGATAATGGAGCAAGGAGCACTTCAAGGGGTTCCGGGTCTTTCATAAAGTCCTCTGAAAACACTCTTCCGGGAGGTTTGCCTGACTGATGTTGTTTGGATACCAAGTGAGGCAGTTCCCACGATCAGTGGGAGCCGTCAGGGGAGGGTGAGCGGGGAGAGTGGGCTCTTCCCACACACAAGCCGACAGTCTGCTCCGGGTGGCCGACAGTCTGCTCTGGGGGGATGTGAGGATCGGGGGCCGCACAGCCCTAGGAAGCTCCAGCATGCCCTGCACGAGTGCACAGGGCATGCCGGTGAGACCCGCAAGCCGGGAGGCTGCTTTTTAGCCTCCTGGTCGGGGGTCTACACGTGAATTGCCGCGGCCTGGAGCCACGCCGCAGCAACTCACAATGAGAAAGCCTAGGTTAGCAGAGTGCTCGCTCCGCTAACCTGGGCTTGGGGGAGGGTTGGTGAAGCGGGTAACCTGCTTCCGTGTGACCGGGCTCGGCTGTGAACCCGGTGGTTCTCACGGTCATAAAAAATCGGGCTAGGCTCCCTTAGCTCGGTTTTGCATGACCATGAGAATAGCCTGAGTGACTGCTTTTAAAAAAAACCTCTTATCATGCTTTTAAATTTAAACCTTCACCAATCCCCACTGCCTGTTAAGATCATCTGGGGAGGTCCGGTTGTGGTTGCCACTGGCTTGGTTGGTGGCGACTCGAAACTGGGCCTGTTCTAGAGTTGCCTCAGGACTCTGGAACGTGCTTCCTAACTAAATTAGAGTCTCCCTTTCTCTGGATATTTTTAAGAAGGACCTAAAGACATACCTTTTTCATCAGGCTTTTAGTTTATAGTTTTAAAACTTCAGCTTTAGAGGGTTTTTTGTATTTTAAATTGTGTTTTAATGGTTTTATATTGTGAACCACCCAGGGACATTTTTGTATAGCGTGGTATATAAATGTACTAAATAAATAAATAAATAAATAAATAGAATTTTGGATAGTGGTATATCTGCTGCTCTGATTTTCTATTTGTTTTACTGCTGTCTTATCTTTGTTTTCTTCTTTTGAGCCATTTTGAGGGCCTGTAGGCCAAAATGGGGGATAGAAACTACAAACCTAAATAAGTATGGGTGGCATTATTATAAATACGCATCTTCCCCAGTAAGACTTTAGAGTTCACAAGTGTTCTGGGGCATCCGTTCCCCCCCCCCCCCCAATAGAGTTAAAGGGGGTGGGGAGGGGGAGGAATTCTGCTGGATTTAATTTCTAAAGGTGCCAATTTTCTACTTTGTGCTTTAAGAGTGGAACAGACTAGAATAGCCCCGATAGTGAGCCTTTAAAGTGCCAATTCCTGATAGAAATCTTTCTGAGATCTTGAACACAGAATGGTTTCTCAAATTTGATAGCAAAAGAACGGAGGTAAATTTTAGACTCTGATAATGAATGCAAAGCTTGTGAAAACTAAGGCAGACTATACACAAAACACACATTAGAATTTTGGACCATTCTATGCATACTGGCAACTGTTAGAAAGCTCAAAAAAGTGTGCTCTTGAGAGCAGTAACAATAACCAACAATTCATGGGTATGTGGCTTGGCTCACTTACTTGAGCATTCAATACTGGAGGCAGCTTTGACATTATACATTCTGTTCATTTCAGCTCTCTACAGTTCTGAGCCTATCATCTAAATTAGAAAAGTTAAGACCTGAAGAATTTTCTGTAAGCTAAGATTAGACTGGGTTTCATGGCCTTTGGGATCCTTCTGGAACGGTGACTATATGAATGATGGGCACTCTGTTTTGAAACTCTCATTTGTAATTCCAAACCATTTATTTCCATTCTTCCCCACCCCCCTTTCCATCTTTCTTTTTCTGTACCGCTTTGTCACTTCAGTTTTCTTCTAGATCTCTTCCTCAGTATGGAATTCTTAACAAAATTCCTCAGGAAAACATGTCCATTTCCATAGAGCCACAGCATTTAAGCAATGAAGCAGATCAATTCATTAAAACCTTGTGATCGGCTAAAACCGGGCAGCAGATTCTTTTTCTAAAAACTATGATTACTAATAAAATTACTTACCAAAAATGTGGCTTGCCCGTGCCATCCCAGAAGAAGTATTCCTCCTTCACTTAGAGGATAGAAGAGAATACCTCTTCCAACTTCCAACAGTACGCTTATAACCACACATGTATCATATACAAACAAAGGATGCTTTGTGCTAAGTGCTTTAGAATGATTATTTGTCCCCATATGCAAATTTAATGGGATATGACTCATACAATTAATTCACTATGATTTATCTGATTGAGTGATGGAGCTCAGTTTTAGGAGATCAAAGACTGCAAGCACATCTACTGTTTCCTAAACAATGCCACTTCTCTGTCTGTGTTGTGAGTTCCAGTGATGTAACCAGTTTGGTTTAAAAAAAAATCTTCCCTTGTATGTTGGCTCCAAAACAACAATTTGAGAACCTTCAGGTCTTTTCTTCTTCTTCTTAAAGGGAGAGGTTGGATAAATATCACCAGGAACAACTAAGGTCTGGTGAAATGTGCCTTTAGTAAGTGGTGGGAGTTAATGGCCCCTGAGATCCCTTCTAGCTGTACCATTTTATGATTCTGTTAATACAGCAGTAGAAGGGAGTGTGTGTTGGGAGCCACTTTGCTGTTTGTTAATATCCAGTTGTCTCTGTTCACTTACAAGGGAACAGCCTGGCTTGGGGTCAAATATTTCTCTTCGTTGAATATCGCGCACCAAGTTTGTATCCCTGTGGCTTTAGCTGTAAGCATTATATTCAGCAGTGCAGAGGCATAACACGGTTCAAGTGTTAAAATTCTTTGCAGGGAAGATACAGACTAAAAGGTGTGGTTCCCCCTTGCTTTTGATACAAAGAACACTCTCACTGCCAGCTGCAGTTTCATGAAGCCCAAGTGTAGGCTGAGATATAGTTGGAGCCTTGGTGGGGTAATCTTGGCTGTTGCTGAAAGTTGTAATTATCTGGTTTGGAATAAGAATTTGGCTCATGATGCTCAGAAGCAATAAAGTCTCTGTCTTTGCTGATGGCTGGTTAGGAAGCTCCCCAGAGCTTGGTTCCATATGAACTCTGGGGCTGCAACTTCTTTTCTCTCTAAGCCCCCTCTGGAATAGCTCCCAGTTCCCTGGAGGCTTAAAAATCCTCGTTGGAGGTGCTTGCTCAGCTCTGTTTGACTTGGATAAAAATGAATGAGATTTGAAGCCAATTTGGTACAACAAATATTTTGAGTCAATGTAGTTCTTTCAGGGGGGAAATTAGGACACCCCCCCGCCCGCCGGAGTTCACTACATATGCTTGTAATCAGTAACATTTTCTAATTGAGCTTATCTTCCTCTTCCTTCCTTCCTTCCTTCCTTCCTTCCTTCCTTCCTTCCTTCCCTCTCCCTCCCTCCCTCCTTTCTTTCTTTCTTTCTTTCTTTCTTTCTTTCTTTCTTTCTTTCTTTCTTTCTTTCTTTCTCCCACATGAATATACCACCCTAAACTTATGTCTCTAGGCAATTTACACAATAAATACAACCTTAAAACAATAGTTAAAATGTTAGTTAAGAGAATGTCTTAAGAGACAGTCAAGAGAACGTCTTCTTCACCATGAGCCCCACCGCCCATTGAGATCATCCAGAGAGGCCCGTCTGCAGCTGCCACTCGCTTGTCTGGTGGCTATGTAGGGACAGGCCTTCTCGGTTGCTGCCCTGAGACTCTGGAATGTACTCCCTGCTGACATGAGATCCCCCCATCTCTGACAACTTTTAAAAAATCCTTAAAGACTTACCTTTTCACCTAAGCAGTTCAATTTAATTGTGGTTTCGAATTGTTGTAAGGTTTTTATTTTTGTGTTTTAATTTTCTATATTGTTGGGAGCCGCCCAGAGGCGGACGTTTGGGGCAGAATACAAATTTGGCAAGCAAGCAAGCAAGCAAGCAAGCAAACGAAAACATTTTAAACAATTGTGTATATATATATTTTTAAATTAACTAACGGCTTTGTTGAATAAGTGTGGCTTGAGAGTCATTTAAAAAGCTGTCGGAGATGGTGAAGTTCTTATTCTGATAGGAAGCATATTCCAGAGCGAAAGCTACTAGTTTTAATTTTCATGTGCTGCCTTCTCTTTCTGAACCTCTGCTCTTCTTTTGCCCCCTTAAGAGCCCCTCAGGTGACATTTCAGTTATTTTTGACCTATTTAAAAACGTATCTAAGATATAGGAAGCAAATTTGCTATTTGCTGGTATTTGGTCACAAATAAATACCGATCTATAGATCTAAGCATGCACATTTATCATCTGATATGCGAGGGATAAATCATGCAGGCAGATTCTGCATCCAAGTCATAAAGAGGGCTACACATGCAATAAAAACGAGGCATTTATCAATTGGACAAATGCAGGGGGGTACCATGTGGTCCAGGGCCAATCCTGACCTCCTTAATATATTGCACTTATATTTACATAATCCTTCTTAAGTATTCAGAGTGCTGGACTAGGACCGGGGAGACCCGAGTTCAAATCCCCATTCAGCCATGATACTAGCTGGGTGACTCTGGGCCCATCACTTCTCTCTCAGCCTAACCTACTTCACAGGGTTGTTGTGAGGAGAAACTCAAGTATGTAGTACACCGCTTTGGGCTCCTTGAAGGAAGAGCGGGATATAAATGTAAATAATAAATAAAATAAATAAATAAAATCCCTACATCGACCCTGAAAGGTTGATCCCAACATTATTCTCTCCATATTGAAAGTGTGGGGACTGATACTAAAGGATTAGTTTTCCTTGGGCTGCCTAGTGTTTGTGGCTGAGGCAGGGTTTGAAACAGGAACGACTCAGGATCAGCTCATACTCATTATATTTGGCCTCCATGTTTCCCCATCTCTCAGTCCATCTCAAGGCCTTTGAGTCTATTGATGGATAAAAACAAACAGATTTTTAGGCCTTGACCATTTTTCTTTTTGATCTAGTAGCCAACTGGGGCACCTGGTATATACAGTTGTTATTAGGAGCCAACTCCAAAATTTAGGAGCCAGACAATGAATGCTTGACAAAATTACCAGACATTGGGCCCTGTCAGATGAAATGTGGAGTCACAGAAGCTTCTAACCAAGCTTCTGAAAACAAGCAGAGAGTTCCCTCCGTAGATGACCCAACAGTAGCATGGTTTGTTTTGCTGTTGGTGGTTTCTTAGGCCCCTCTCTCCACGCTATGCCCAATCTGCAATTGTTTCTCGGCTGCTCTGTGCAAAGCTGAGATTAAAATCTGGGGGTCAGTTCCTATGCAACACAATGGCAAATTCAGCCACACTTAAAAGAAACAAGCCAGCTACATACACACCTTGGTTTCAAAGCTCAGTCTGTTTGGCCAGATTGAACCTCCGGTGAATTTGAGAGTCACATTCGGCAGAAAAGCACAGTGGGGATTCTCAAATACAACTGAGGATCCACGTTGCATCTGAAACAGCCCTTCATGACAGACATTGTGGAGGGGGAGGATAAATGGGCTTCTCTCTACCCTTTTACAAGTACCATATTTAGAACAGAAACAGGACTGCCTTGGACAAATAAAGGTTTTATTTAAACAACGTTACCTCTGAATATCCTAGTCAAGTCACGACAGTTAAAATTCTAGGCACCAACGCTACCTGGCACCTGGGATTTGTCAAGCCCTGCTTTAAAATTGGAAAAAGAAATCAAGAAAAAGTATGGTGGTTGATGCTTAAGTCACGTCGATTTCTTTCTCAGGCTATTTCATTAGGTAAAGTTCCATTTTCTTTTTTACATGGCAGAATTAGCCTCTAAATATTGAAATAGCAGATCGGAAAAGGAATCCCTATGAACTAGAGCTGATGGAAGTCCAATGCTGGTGGCATCGATGATGTTCGCATAAATCATTTTGGCACTGTGAGATCAACATTTCAAAGTGAAAGGAGACCACAGAATGGTGGTTTCTCTTTCATGATTCATGATTAAGTTGTTTTTGTTCCAAAAGAAAGGGCATCCATTATGCGACTGTGATGTTCTAGAACAAGCATTAGCTCCAAGAAAGAAAGAAAGAAAGAAAGAAAGAAAGAGAAAGAAAGAGAGAGCACTCGAATGGCAATGTTGGAAGGGCAATGTTCGATCACTTGGTTGAAGCATGTGAAATGTAGCAAACATTACATATGTGCACCAGAGTTGCATGTAATACATTAGGGTGTTAGAATGGATTTTGGAATTGTGTATAGCCAGTCTTTTGCAAAACACTGGTTGATGTGCTCAACACTAACGTGAGGATGAGAGGCTGGAGAGCTTCAAAATGATGAAGGTTGGAACAACACGTTATGTTGTTGTTACACACACACACTTTTTAAAAAGTGAGACCTCAGTTTAAAGTGGATAATTGGAGTTGGGGAGGGGGGTCTTTATGGAGTTGGGGAAACTTTATTTATTTCCCCTTGCACAATTCTTTTGCTGTGTAAGCCACAAGGATAACTTTTTCTCTTCAAAAGTGGTATGTTAAGGTTTTTAAGATTTATTTATTTTTGCTGAAAATGGCCTCCCTCAAAGTTGCTCTCATCCCAGTAAGGAAAAAAGGTATGGGTACCACATGCCTTCTATCCCCCCTCCCCACCCCCAAATCCTAGTTTTCTGGTTGGAGATACTGATTTTGACTAATTTGCTGAAAAAAATGGTGCATACTTACTTGATACTATTTGCTTGATGTTGGAGCATTGCGCATGAAGGCCAAGTTCAGTGGTTCATATTGGAAACATGATGATTGGCTTCTGTCATGATCCCAGAAGTGGGATGCTTCCTAGTTCTGGGGTGAGCTGGACAGTTCGAGATGGGAAGACCCTGTGACATCCCTGCACTGCTGGGACTCCTGATACCAGCAATTCCAGGGGGATCTGAGCCATCACCTCCACCATTGTCCAAGGACAAAGCCTTGCCTTCATCCTCTGACTTGGAGGAGTCCCCTGAAGACTTGCCAGCCCAAGTAGAAGTCCCCCAGCACTACCAGAGCCTGCATTTAGAACCTCAAATAAGGTAACTCTAAGCAACAAAACTTTCCCCAAGGAAGGAGTGGGGCAAATTCACTCTACGTGGGCAGTAGACATAAAAACCAGCAGTCTGTTCCAAGCTGGAGCATCATCCCTCCCATGTTGTTAGATCCAGCTCTCATAGGTTGCTTCTTGGAGCTAGCCAAGGTCCTGTCCCCTCCCCCCCGCCTCAGAGCTGTCCAAGGTCTGTGTCCCTTCTGGATTCTTTCCTCAGCAGAGATTCCAGTGTGGCATAGAGTAGGATACCTTCCTGGATCAGGCCAAGGATTCATCTACTTTAGCATTGTGTCTTTAGCATGTGCCTCTGGGAAGTGTGATAGAGATGGCCATTACCTGCTATTTTGCTCTGGCATCTGGTAGTCTGGTAAACTACCTTTGAATGTGGAGGTTTCATTGCTGTGGTTTAATCCATTTTCCTCTGTAAATTATTATAAATTGTAAACTGTTAGGAATTATAAATAATTCCCTCTGTAGATAAATGCAAACAGTTCTGCTGGCATCCTCATTCCACTAAGGGCAATTACCATCGTTCCAAAAGTGCCTATTCAATTTCTTTGGATATACTGCTGTCAAATAGAGGAACTTGGGGTCAATAAATCCTTTAAGACCATCTGCCCCCACCCCATGTCCATCACACTCTCTCTTGTTGACTAAAACATATCCTCTTAACAATACCAGATGTACATCAAGTGAAAACAATAGAGAGTAATTCTCAGTTACTGTCTTCCAGCTGTGGGTGTCCATATTAGCCTTAAAATATCTGAATATTCTTGGAATCCTTGTATAGGCTTTCTTACAGGAGTTGGTTTTGGGCAGCTGGAATTCAGCTGGGCAAGAGTTATAGCTTTAGCAGCTATATTGTTTTAATTAGGTTTTAACTGGATATTTTGTATAGTTCTTAATTTATTCTTTCATGGTCCAAGCTGTTAGGATACTGTTAATAAGAATATAATTGTTAAGAATTAAATAAAGATTATTATATTAATAACAAATTTATACCCTACCTATTGAACTGAATAAACAATCTCCAAGGTGACACAAATTTAAAATCCAAACTGACACAAGTAAACAAAAACAGCAGAAGCAAGACAGAAGAAGAAATTAATTTCTGCTTAGAAGCAGCTGAAGGAGAACCAGCAGATCATATTTCTTCAAACTTCAGAGGTTCCTAAAGCCTTCGCTTGCTGCCAGAGAGGTGTCAGGGCAATCTTCCACAAGGAGGGAATTCTACTATTTTGATGCCGCTGTTGAAAAGGCCCTGTCCAGCAAATCCTCACAATGTACTACGAATTTCAGAAGAATACAGAAGAGGACTTCTGAGGAAAGTCTCAAAGTGCAAGTAGGCAGTCCTTAAGGGTCCAGAATGTTTGGAATTTTAGAAGCATCAGTGATCCCTGTAACAGGGATTCCCAGATGTTGCTGACTACAACTCCAATAATCCGCATGCAAAGGCCATTGCAGCTGGGGATGCTGGGAGTTGTAGTCAGCAACATCTGGGAATCCCTATTATATTACATGGAGCATTTCCCAGGTTCCAACTGGGAACCATGAAGCCATTTTAAAATTGCCATATATTTGAGTAGATTGCATATTTTTGGTGGTGGCACTCTGTCTGTGGAATAGCCTCCCCAGTGAGGCTCGCCTGGTGTAGTCACTTGGTTCTTCTAGATTCCAGGTGAAGACCTTTCTGTTTACTTCAAAGGAAGTTAAACTATATCAATGCATACATCAACGAGGTGTTAGAAATTGAGTTCTTCCAAGCCCGGTGCAGATATGGAAAATCTAGGTGCAGTGAAACTGTGAAAGGGGAAGTGGGATCATGGCTAAAGGACATGTCTCTAATTTCAATGCATCCTTTGTACGTTGTGTCTAGAACTGATGTGCCTACATGCATGTATGTATTGTCCAGAATACTAGAAGGTGGAGGTTTCTGGAATGTATGTAGAGGGCCCCACATGCATTTGGGTGATTATAATATCTGTATACAAAGTATGTTGAGAGCATGGATGTTGGAGGCAAGACCTGATTATCTGTCAAGACTATCCCAATGCCAAATAAGAGTAAATGCAACACTTCTAAGTAACGCTCAAAGATTCATTTCAAGGCCAACCAATGGGAAGTGAAAAGCATGTTTGCAGTGCAGGAACTGACCCGATCTTCTCCATGCATTTGTCATACCTAAAATTGCAGAATATTAGAACTGGAAGGGACTTGGATATCTGAACTCATCACTGTTCCACTGTCGAACCTTGATCCAGACTGTCTTAACTTTCACACCAGCTCCTAATGGTTTGGGTGGCTGTAGGTGCAATTTAAGGAAAGACTGGACTTTATCCGTTTATCTATTTTCATGTATTGCTGATGGTGTTGAAAATTAGAGATCGAATGGTTATTCCCAGGTCATTTTGCATCTGTAAGAAAGAGATTGAACTCCTGAAGGAAAAATAAAACAATAACCAACTTTTGCAATATGACAGAATAAATTAGTGGTTAAATATTTGAGGGGAAATACTACATTGGTCTAATCTATTGGGGTACAGAAGTCGGAAAGTGTGCAAAGGATGTCGAGCACAGAGCCGATAAAGAAACCACACATTCCATTGTAGATATGATTGTTGGTACAGGCACGAACTATATGGTGTTCCTGTTCCCTACAGTTGCATGTTTGTTGGCAATTTCCAAACTCCCAACCATTCATTCATTCATTCATTCATTCAACATTTATATCCTGTTCTTCCTCCAAAGAGCCCAGAGCGGTGCACCTGGTTATGTTTATGCTCACCACAATCCTCTGAGGGAGGTTAGGCTGAGAGATTAGTGAGTGGCCCAGAGTCACCCAATGAGTTTCATGGCTGAACAGGGGATTTGAACTCAGGTCTCCCTGGTCTTAGTCCAATGCACTAACTTCTACTATTTCAAAATGTAAGAAAGGGGGATGTACATGTTTGGAATCAGGTCCATTTGTGTGTTACACCATTTGCGGGTTACAACATTTATTTTTATTGTAACTGTATGTTTTCTTGTAATTGTTGTTGTTGTGAGCCACCCTCAGAAGCAAACTGGGGAGACATATTTATTTCAAAGTACATCTGGAGAACCTGCTTGGGTAATGGCTTTTTGCTATCCCTATGCAGAAAAGTGCAATAGGGGGAAATGACATCTGGAACAATCTGTCGAAAACCCAGGGGAAACTGGATTTATTGGCATCCTAGGGTGAGAAATGGAGGCAAGACTGCCTATATTGCTCCACGTTGGTGGGTTCTGCTTCCTTGTAGTCTACAGCCGAGCTTCCCTCAGTGTGTGTATTTGTGAGATTAGAATCTAGGGAGCAACTGAAGTTTCCATGTTGTTGCAGGCTAGGGGAAAATAAAGATGTATGTACATACGTGAATTGCAGTTTAAGAATGAATTGGGTTCATATATGTGTGGTTTGTGTGTGATATATATCATAGCAATAATGCTGTTGACTGGGATTGGTATGTGTGTGTCTGTGTGTGTGGTTACGGTGCTGCAACAAATCCCAGCTCTAATTAAACTCATTAAAATGAATCCCAAACCCTAGCAGTTATGGGCAAACTCCTCTTGGCTCAGTTCGGAACTGGTTCAGTCATTATAAGCCCTCTCAGCAAATGTTCGGGCGGGGGAGGGGGGGGATTGTCGGTTTTCAGAAGCTGGTAATGTTGGGGCATGTGCACTGTTAGTGCGAGGCTTATCCAATTATTGTGTTGATCTCTAGGAATGGCAGTTTGCAGTACCCATCACAGCAGAAAACAACTTGGAAATTTGATCATCTTGTTCTCCCAAAACTAACACACCTGGGACCCAAGAAGGTTGTAGGGGAGGAGAGCTGGTCTTGCAGTTGTGAGCATGAATAGCTAAGCAGGGTCTACCCTGGTTTGTATTTGTATGGGAGACCAAATGTGAGCAGTGTCTGCTGTAAGATATTCCCCTTAGGGGATGCGGCTGTAGCTTGTGGTAGAGCATCTGCTCGCATGCAGAAGGTCCCAGGTTCACTCCCTGGCATCTCCAGGTAGGGTTAGGAGAGACTCTTGCCTGAAACCTTGGAGAGCTTCTGCCAGTCAGAGTAGACAAACCTGAGCTAGATGGGCCACGTATAAGGCAGATTCCTATGTTCCTAGATCTGGGTGGAAAACAGCAACCACATGAAACAATTGAATTTAGGGGGAAATATCCAAATAGAGAAGATGCTTACCAAATAAAAGTCTTCTTGGTTGGGTGGTCTGGTTCAGAGCAATCATGAAAGGTTCAGAGAGAGGAAGATTAAATCAATTTGACCATGGATTTAGAAAGCAGCTGGTTTTTCAGTTCACAGAGTTACACAGCAACAGACTTGAGTTTAAGCAAAAGTGAGGGTAACATGACGTAACTTTGGCTCACGCACTTGCAGAGCCGTTGGCTTGGAGCACCTCCTGCACGGAACACCAATGGTGCATGCACAGAATCACAATTTATGTTCTGAGCTGGAGGAGGACTTTGAGGGGGACGGACGAGACTTGATTGATAATACAACTGAGCATTATGAGATGGACAGATTCATGTTAAATACCAAATAATGCGGAACTTCAGTGATATCACTAAGCCCTAGACCAGGGGTCGGCAATCTTGGATCTCCAACTGTTGTTGAACTGCAACTCCCATCATCCCCAACCACAAAAATTGTGGCTGGGTATGATGGGAGTAGTAGTTCGACACAGCTGGAGAGCCAAGGTTGCCTACGCTTGCAGCCCGCCACCAACCCAAAACTAATTATTTAGCACTTAGCAATAGCAATAGCACTTACATTTATATACCGCTTTATAGCCGGAGCTCTCTAAGCGGTTTACAATGATTTAGCATATTGCCCCCAACATTCTGGGTACTCATTTTACCGACCTCGGAAGGATGGAAGGCTGAGTCAACCTTGAGCCCCTGGCCAGGATCGAACTTGTAACCTTCTGGTTACAGGGCAGCAGTTTTACCACTGCACCACCAGGGGCTCATATTTAGTTTTAAATAATTTTAATTCTGGCTTTTAAATGTTTTAAATCTTTTACATGATTTTAATTGTTAATTGATTTAATGTTTCAAATGATTTTAATTGTAAACCGCCCCGAAATGCAAGTTTTTAGGAATATATATATATATACACACACACACACACACACACACACACACACACACACACACATATATATATATACACACACACACCATCCCACAGACGTTAACCTGTAGTTTACATAGAAAGACAATGACAACAATGACAATTAAAAATATTTCTAAACAGTTTTACAACAAAAATTCTCAAAGTGGTTTACACAAACAAATAAATAAAAGATGGTTCCCTGTCCCCAAAGAGCTTGCAATCTAAAAAAGAAACATAAGGAAGACACCAGCAACAGCCACTGGAGGGATGCTGTGCTGGGGATGGAAAGGGCTAGTTGCTCTCCCCTTGCTAAATAAAGAGAATCACCACTTTTAAAAGAGCAAAGAAGCCCCATACTTTTAAACACGGCCAGACTGTCCACTAGACAGATCTAGGCGGTTGTCTAGGGCACCAGTTCTTGGGAGTCTCATAAAGAGGCCTCCTCTTTCCCTCTCCGCTGACTGGCCAAGCCACCATCCACCCGTCCGTCCCTGCCGCTATCCAGCAGCTGCTCACAAACTCTTGCGAGAGCTGCCACACATGGGATTAGCAACGGGTGCATATAAGAATATATATATATATATATATATATATATATATATATATATATATATACACACACACACATACATACAGTATATATATATATATATATATATATATATATATATATATATATATAAATAAAATAACACTAAAATGATTAAAACAGGACAGTCTTGAGGGTCTTCCTGAAAACAAACAGAAAAGGAGATGCTCTTATTTCAGCAGGGAGCATATTTCAAAGCCCTGGGGCAGCCCCAGAGAAAGCCTGGTCCTGGGTCACCACCAAACAAACTGGTGGCAACCATAACTGGACCGCTCTAGAAGATCGTAAAAGGCAGCAGCGTTCATGACAAAGGAGGCACTCTCTCAAATAGCCTGGACCCAAGCTTTTAAGGGCTTTATAGGTAATAACCAGCACTTTGTATTTCACCCGGAAACATATTGGCAGCTAGTACAGTTTCCTCAGAACCAATTGTTTCCGGACTATGTACAAATGCATTTTTAATGTACATTTTGTATGTGCATTAAAGTTGTCAAGCTTGGAGATAACCAGCATATGTACCACTGTTTTAAGGTCATTTACCTCTATAAATGGATGTAGCTAATGTATCAGCTGGAGCTGATAAAAAGCGCTCCTGGCTATTGCCTCGTCCTGAAAAACCAGGGAGAGCTTTGGGTCCAGGAGCATTCCCAAGCAATGTCCCTGATTTTTCAGGGGGACCGTAACCCCATCCCCAACAGGCAGATCTAAACCATCTTTCAGGTCCTGACCCCCCACAGTCAGTACCTCCGTCTTATTTGGATTCAACTTCAGTTTGCTATCCCTCATCCAGCCCATTACCACCTCCAAGCAAGCATTTAGAGAAGATATGCCATTTCTTGATGAGGTCGACATAGAGAAGTAGATCTGGGAGTCATCAGCATATTGATAACACCCTGCACCAAACCTCCTGATAATCTCTCCCAGCGGTTTCATGTAGATGTTAAAGAGCATTGGAGACATTATGGAACCTTGTGGAGCTCTGCACTTTTGTTCTTGCTTTGCACAACAACAATCTCCAAGCGACACCATCTGGAATCTACCAGAGAGGTAGGAGTGGAACCACTATAAAACAGTGTCAACCAATCCCACCTCCCTCAGGCAGTCTGGAAGGATACCATGGTCGATAGTATCGAAAGCCACAGAGAGAGATTCAATGACTGTCCACACTTATTCACAGTTTGCAAAGTTGACTTAGGGGAAGTGGGAAAACACATGAGTAAATCTCATTAACCTGACCTTGATTCTGGGTTGCTTGCAGTCTGAGTTGCAGTGTATTTTTGTCCAGGACTTGCAATAAAATGCTTCTTATCTGTATTATTTAATGGATTGTCCCCATTTCTCTCGATGGGAATGGTGGCAGCATTGGTCTTCTGTGCTTATATATCTTCGATTCCAAGCATTCTTGAATCTGAGTGTGTGACTGGATCTAACACTGAGTTGGTGTAATGCAGAGGAAAGGCACACAATCATCTGCGGCAAGAAGGAAAGTCACATTCTTGTCCTTTTGCAGCACATTCTTCAATGTGCACAATCCCGGCCTGTGTGACTCAAAGCCTCAATCTGGTCTTCATGATTAAGCAAACCCGAATGTTAAAATGAATTGCAAGCCAAAGTTGTCCTTTGGGGACTTTGTGTTCTTCTTTCCCTTTATTTTTAAGGAAAGCATGTATCATTGCTTGTTTGGTTGGTGGTAGGGATGTGCACGAACTGGTTCGTGCACTCCTGGGAGGTGGAGGGGCCTTTAAGGAGCAGGGAGGGTGCCCTTCCCTGCCCCGCTGCTTCCCCGCTGCCAGTGCTCTCCCCCAAACTGCTGGCATGGGGCTGCAGTGTGCCATCTTGCAGCCCCGGTCAGCATCGTACTGGAAGTGGCAAATGCATGTGCTGACCATGCAATCCTGACCGGGGCTGCAAGGAGGTACACTGCACCCCTGCGGCAGTGGTTTTTGGGGGAGTGCCGGCAGGAGAGAAAGCAATGGGGCAGGGTAGGGAACCCTCCCTGCCCCTTAAAGCCCCCCTGCCTGCGAACTGACTCGAATGCCAGTTCGGCACTCCACAAAAGGAGCAGCAAACCAGTTCGTGCACATCCCTAGTTAGTGGGGGTGGGGAGTGAATAGGGGGCCATGGCTTTTCTGTTGCAGAAGCTGGCCCTCCTTTGCCTTATGTAGATTTGATAAAAGCCTCCTGAATTCGTTAAGGATAGAGGAGAGCTGGATGTGCGGAAGCAAATGTGAATTGCTCCCTTTCCTAAGCAGAGTCTCTTGGTTTGCATTAGGATGGGAGACTATGAAGCTCTTCTCATGATTAGTGAGAAGAGCCTGGATGGGGTTTGTGGGGAGAGCGGGCTAAGCCTGCTCTCCCCACAGACGAGCAGTCAGTCCGCTCTGGGCAGCCGAACCGCGAGTGCGCAGGGCATGCTGGAGAGACCCCCGAGCCGGGAGGCTGCTTTTCAGCCGGCTGGTCGGGGGTCTACTTGTGCGTTGCCGCGGTGCAATTGGGAAAGCCGGGAACTCGCTCTGCTAACCTGGGCTTAGGGCAGGGGTACTTTAGCGGGTGACCCACTTAAGAACCACTGGGCTCACCGCCGAGCCCGGTGGTTCTCACGATGGGAGGAAATTGGGCTAGCCTCCGCTAGCCCAATTTTCTCCCATCGTGTGAATGCTCCTTGGCATCTCTGGGAAAGACTCTTCTCTGCAGCCTTGGAGAGCCATTGCCAGTCCATGTAGACAACACTGAGCTAGACGGTCCTCTGGTCTGACTTGGTATAACACAGCTTCCTATGTCCCTAAAGTGATGTGAGACGCAGTGACCGTGCTATGATTATATTGGTATCTTTCCTTCCCACTCACACAGTTGTGTGTGCTAGAATCCTGTGACTCTCACGTTTTAAGATGTTATCTTGGCTTTGTGATTGCAGATTCAATGTGATGGCCATGTAGAATGATGCCTCTGGTCCTGCTTACATTTTACCTAAAGTGGTATTGTTGCTATAACCTGTGTGGTTGCTCTCGCACTGCTACAGGTGATGTGTATGACTGGCATGGTTTATGTCCCATTCTGTCAAAAGACCCCCTAATATTTGCTAACAATTGCTAGTATTGTAAGTAATTACAAAATCCGACATAAGCACATGGGTGGAAGATGTACACGTGGCTCCCATGATACTCTGGGAAACATCTACATCTTCTGCAACATCTTCTGCTGATATGCATAGTGCAGCAATAATTGCTCCCATGGTATTCTGGGTAACCATGGTGGCAGGGGCAACCATGGTGACGTATTAATGGAGTAAAGTGTAAATGAAGCCTCTGGAACGAAAGGATTTTGCCCATGGTTCATTGACTAGAGGCTTTCCCAGCTGATCTGTCCTCAAATAAAATATTAGTTGCACCACTGGACTTTTGAATGAAGATCAAGTGATTTCAAGATGGCCTCTGGTTTTATAGTGAGTCTGAACACAACAGAAACGTTGCGGCTATTCTCACAACAACTTCAACAAATATTATTTCTTGTTTACACAGTCAGACAGGTGTCATTGACTGGTTTGTTCTATCCAGACATTGAGTCCTTCCCAAAGATGGCTGAATTTTATTATCAATATTGTTCTTGTTATTATAGAAATCATCGCAGAATATGATGATGATGATGATGAAAAATAAGTTAAAATAATCGACATAGCAATAGCAGGTGATAGCAGAATAGAAGAAAAAGGAATAGAAAAAATAACAAAATACAAAGATCTACAAATTGAAATTGAAAGCCTGTGGCAGAAGAAGACCAAAATAATCCCAGTAGTAATTGGCGCCCTAGGTCAACACCATAGGGGCCACAGAAATCACCATCAGGCAATTACAAAAAGCAGCTTTACTGGGAACAGCCTATATTCTGCGACAATATCTATAATAACAACAAGAACAATATTGATAATAAAATTCAGCTATCCCAGGTCCTTGGGAAGCACTCAATGTCTGGATAAAACAAACCAATCAATAACACCTGTCTGACTGTGTAAACAAATAATAATAATAATGAATAGTAATATTTATATACCACTTTTCAACAAAAGTTTCCAAAGCGGTTTACATAGAGTAAGTAAACGAATAAATAAGATGTTGTTGTTGTTGTTATTAATAATAATAATAATGATAATAATGATAATAATGATAATAATTCGATTTCTATACCGCCCTTCCAAAAATGGCTCAGGGTGGTTTACACAGAGAAATAATAAATAAATAAGGTGGATCCCTGTCCCCAAAGGGCTCACAATCTAAAAAAGAAATATAAGTAAGACACCAGCAAAAGCCACTGGAGGGATGCTGTGCTTGGGGTGGATAGGGCCAGTTGCTCTCCCCCTGCTAAATGAAGAGAATCGCCACTTTAAAAAGATGCCTCTTTGCCCAGTTAGGCTGGGCTTGGTTGCCTGTGAGAACTGCCAGGATTTGTGTCGATCCCAGCGGTGCCACAGTGTCAAACCCAGTGATGAAGCCCAGCTCTGCTTGCAGCTCGTGCTGACACAGAGATGTCTGCCTAGAGCGCCCGTGCCCCTCGGAGCATCCCCCAGTGCACTGCATTTGGCATATGGTGCACTGTGGATACCGGAGACTGGGAGGATGAGTCCCGGCCTCAGAACGATCCACCGTGCTCCACACTGCAGGAAGCAGTACTGTATGTGGGCGCATGCTCCACGTTCCCAAGGATAGATGATTGTCAGTGGAGCGGGGGCGGGGGGGAAACGCAAGGTTTACAAAACCTCCCCACCCACCCCTGCCTGGTAGGTTGTGTGAATGGCCCCATTGAATTCTTGTTACAAATAATTCCCTCATTGGGCTCGTTCTCAGCTGGTTGTATTTTTGTAATCCCAGGTGCCAGGGAGCCATGGGGCCTAGAAATGTAACCATGGTGCCTAGAGAATCATGGTGCCTAGTTATTAGGCAGAGTTATTTGATAAACTCTTTATTAGTTCCAGTCACTCTGTTTCTGTTCTAAGTATCCTATTTGTAAAGGGGATAAAGAGCATTCCATTTACTCTCCCCGGCAAATGTCTGTCATTCAATCCAGTAGTTTTGTCAAGTATCTGGCTCCTAAATATGGGGGCTGGCTCCTAGATACAAAGAAAATTGGCTGAGACTTGTCATACTACCTTGGGATATCTTATGATATCCCAAGGTAATATTCACCACAGGTTCTCAAAAAAATCTGTAAGGGCCTTCACAATTATGAATAATAACTGTTTGTTTAGCTGTATTGCGGTATCAAAATTGAACAATAAAACTGAACAGTAAAAAAAAAACTGCATATGCACATTCATCAATATTCTCTTAACCAATGCATTTCAAAATTTGCAGCATGTAAATTGCACTATGGCCCTCACATTGATCAAAACATGCAGATACTATGGACCATAAATATATTACTTACACTTTATATGCCTCTTATCAAAGAAATGTTTATTCCTTTCTGTACTTCTAAATTGTAGCTAAAGGTATGCAGTGTATAATACAACTTTAAAATCATTGTGCTCCTGAACCACAGATTAGAAACCTTCTGGAGACAGACATCATATAAAAATGAGAAAGCCTCTCTAAAAGGTGGGCTTTTAAGTTTTTTTTTTTTAGTTTTTTTTTAAATCCTGCGGGAGGGAACATAGTGAAGCTTGTCTGGGATGGCATTCCAACGCCAAGGGGCCATATCTGAAAAGGCCCTGCCTCTTGTCCCTGCCAGTTGGATCTCAGTCAATGGCAGGGCTGCAGGCAAGGTCTGAGATGTAGAACAGAGGACCCTGGCAGATTTATATGGCTGGATGCAGTCTGATAGATACCCTTACCCCAAGCCTCATAGGGTTTTAAAGGTCAAAGCCAGTACTTTCAATCTAGCCCAGAATTAAATTAGTTAGCAATTAAGCTGCTACAGAATGTGTCAACTAATCTTCAAGGGCCCACAATCATCCTTGAAGGGAGTTTCTGGACTAGCTAGAGCTTCTGAAACATCTTCAAGGGCAGCCCCACATAGAGCACATTTCAATAATCCAATCTGGATGTCACCAGTGGCATGAGTGACTGATTTCAGATCTGACATCCTCAAGTCGGTTCGTAGGTGATGTGGTACTCTAGTGGACTGTATCACTGGAGGAAGGAGTTACCTGAATTCAGGAAGTGGGTTCCTTCTTTCTTCTAATTGGAAATTGGCTGTCTTCCAGGCAGCTGCAGTGGATGTGCTTTAAAATGCTGCACCCCCGGGAATTGCACAATGCTGTCAGGAAGGAAACAACATCATGACATCACATCCTTTCCCCAGGCCAATACTCGGGGCAAAAATGGCCACTCCCTGTAACTAATGGAGTTGTGACTTCTTTTCCCAGTAATGCCCCAGGGGAAAAGCACAACACTGAAATATTGCTCCCTTACCCTGGACATTGTGGGGTAATTCAAGGAGGAGGGAATGGGTATTTTCTATCTTTTGTGCTCTACCTCTGTGATTTCCAGTTAGAATACAGAAGGAAGCCCACACTGAATTCATGTAAACCCCACTACCGCAGTGCATCTAAACAATGTATCAGTTCAATTGGAAGCGTAAAAACTTGCGCATCATAAACAGGATGAAAATTAATTAGTATCGGATTGGAACTGATACGGATAAGTTGCTTAGTGAAGAGCCCTAGTAAACATGCTTGTTGATTCTTCGTAGAAACAGCTATAATCTGGAAAGCCTAGGCATTTCTAATCCTTTGGATGGTAATGCAAAATATTCTCTAATCTCTGCAGGGTGAACCAAACCATTCTTTCATGTGTTGCTTCTGGGGAATCTGTGAAATTTCACGTGTCTCATATTTTGTCCTCTGCGAAATTTCGCATGTCTTATATTTCATCCTCTGCGAAATTTCATGTGTCTTATAGAAACTCATCTAGCTTCTCTTGAACATTCTCACATGTTTCTGTTTGGGCGGAACCCTTGGGTTTGTTTCAAAAACCACTTTTCTTGAAATTTTGGTACCCACTGTAGTTGTTAGACAATTGCCTTCAGATTGGCTGAACACACCCACAAAATTCTGCAATACAGATAATAAGCCATACGGCAATCAATGTTATTGCTATCATAGATAGCAATAATCTGTGTGGTCTAGAGGGGGGAGAGCTGTTCTTGTGGTCGCCAGCATGAATTGTCCCCTTTGCTCTGCCCTGGTTTGTATTTGGATGGGTGACTACATGCGAATGCCGTCTGCTGTAAGATATTCCTTTTTACGAGATGAGGCCATAGCTCAGTGGTAGAGAAATCTGCTTTACATGCAGATGGTCCCAGGTTCAATCCCTGGCATCTTCAGGTAGAGCTAGGAACCACCCCACCCCTGATCCTGAACCTGAATTCTTCCAGTCTGTGTGAACAATACTAAGCTAGATAGACCAATGACCTGACTCGGTTAAGGCAATTCCCTACGTTCCTAATTACAACATCTTGAACCCATTTCTCTGCATTGGGCTAATCTGATGCCTATTTTATATCCTCAGATTTTCATAAAATGACCATCACTATAGCATTCAGGTGTTCACTTTAAGATTGGACCAATCAATCAATTTTGTTCCCATATTGTTTCCTCCTCCTGCTCCTCCTGCTCCTGCACCTCCTGCTGCTGCTCCTCCTCATTATTATTTCTTGTTTACACAGACAGACAGACAGGTGTTATTGCCTGGTTTGTTTTATCCAGACATCAAGTCCTTAGCACCTGGGATGGCTGAATTTTATTATCAATATTGTTGTTATCATTATAAATATCATCGTAAAATATAGGCTGTTCCCAGTAAAGTTGCTTTTTGTAATTGGCTGATGGCGATGATGATGATGATGATCATCATCATTATCATTCGATTTCTATACCACTCTTCCAAAAATGGCTCAGGGCGGTTTACACAGATAAATAACAAATAAATAAGATGGCTCCCTGTCCCCAAAAGGCTCACAATCTGAAAGAAACATAAGACAGACACCATCAACAGTCACTGGAGATACTGTGCTGGGGGTGGATAGGGCCATTTACTCTCCCCCTGCTAAATAAAGAGAATCACCACATTAAAAAGTGCCTCTTTGCCAAGTTAGCAGAACTTAGCTTGTATTTGTATTAAATGCGATTGCAGTTAGCAATCTAGAATCACAGAAGTTTTTAATAATGAATTTAATGCAGAACTTTTGTGTAAAACAGTCAAATGGAAGGAATGATCGGGATCAGCCCATATTTATAAATGACCCCATTGTGCCAGCGGGGCTACTTATAACACTGTGTTCCTTCGCATCGGGAGGCCATTAGTAACCCCTTACACTGGTGCATTCCACCACAGAGACCAGTGAGGCTACTCCATTGTAAGGAGTCAATGAATTTCCTCCTCTCCACTGAACACAAAATTAATCTGTTACAGGCAATATGATAAATATCTCTTAAAATGTGATTTTTCGCTTTTATCTTGCAGGAGTACTTATTCAGTAAATCAAAATCTTATTTAACTGTTGGAAACCACGTTAATGGCTGTTTTTGAAATGTTGAGACGGAGAGTGCAGAAGTTATGTTTAGATATCCTAGAAGCATGAAAATGGTCAGGTTATTGTGGGATTCAGTAAATTGCCATGCAGTGTGTTTGGGTGCTATATTCTCCATGGTATCTCAGTAATCGGCTGCCAGCCATATCATGAAATGCTACATGTAATAATAAAAGTTTGTAATGATTCTGTTGTCAGTAGACACATATCACACCCTATCACTGAAAGTGCAGTTCTATCAGTGAGTGTTGAGACTATAGGATTAGAATACTCAGGACTGCATTATGACATGCTAAAACCCTAAGCTACACCAAGCTTAAAAGGCCCCATAGCTATAGCTATATATGTGTCTGTGTGTGTGTGTATTTATTTATCTATCTATTTATTTACTAACTATTTCTATACCGCCTTTCTGCCTTGACAAAGGCACCCAAAGTGGTTTACAATATTAAAAGAAGCAAATAACAGATTAATAAAACACACACACACACACACACGTACGCACTAACAAAATTGACAATGAAAATAGAAATAATAGAGCTTTATCTTTGTTTTTTTATTTATTACATTTATATCCCGCTCTTCCTCTAGGGAGCCCAGAGTGGTGTACATGGTTATTTGTATAATGCTTTTCAACAAAAAGTGATTTACATAGAGATAGATAGATAGATAGATAAATAAATAAATGGTTCTCTGTCCCCAAAGGGCTCACAATCTAAAAAAGAAACATAAGATAGACACCTGCTGCAGCCACTGGAAGGATGGTGTGCTGGGGATGGATAGGGCCAGTTGCTCTCCTCCTGCTCAATAAGGAGAATCACCACTTTAAAAAGGTGCCTCTTTGCTCACTTAGCAGGGGACTATATACTTGACAGAGATGTAGCAAAGCACTAATAATCAAAGAAACAATAAGCCTATTTGCATAAGACATTCCTTTAAATGAAAACCCATTATGATTTCTGCCTTGGCAGTTATGAGAACTTTTAATGTACAGAAACACAAGAGCAGGCACACAGTTATATTCCCCTTATTTTTCAACCAGTTATGTAAAACTCGAAAGGCATCTGTGCATGTGTGTTCAGAGGCCCCTCATAAAGTGAGACCCTAAGCTGTAGCTTACTTAGCTTGTGCCTAAATCCAGCATGGAGAATCTGGCCAGCCAGATCCTTTGAGAAGCCCAGAAGGAGAACATGTGATAGCCTTTCCCAACTGTTGCTCCACAGCCACTGGTATTCAGTGGCATACTGCCTCTGAACATGGAAGTTCTACATAGCCATCATGAATAATAACTACCTAAATAGCTAATATATGCAGTTTTGATTTTCTCTGCCCTCATCCATTGGCATGGAAGAAGATAAAGCAGAAGCAAGATCTCCTAAGACTATTTTATTTGTAACCCCCTGTATTTGTAGCTATTATTTTCAGAATATTTTTTCCCAGAGAGGATTTTTATTTTTAAAAATGATGATTTTCTTACTTGAAATGAAAGCAAACCAAGACAAGGCATCATTTTCAACTTGAACCTTGATGTTCAAGTCACATTTTCAGCTCTACTGCAGTGTGTATTATAGTTATCATGATTGTCTTTTGGTGCTTGTATGTATGTAAATGAGATTAAAAATAAGATCAAGGCAGACATGGAAATATCACTGACAAAACCAGAAAAAAGATGAATGAGCTATTATGAGTGATAAAAAATAAAACGGGCTCTTTTTAATTTGACAGTGAACCAAACTCAAAAACTGTATGACATAAGAATATTCTTAACAATTTCTCCCCCTTAAGCTTTGTTTTATCCAGGCCTTCTTAAAACAGCATCTAAGGCTTGTCAGAAATTCCATTATAAAATTATCCTAATTTGTTTTCTGTTTAATCTAGCAGCATAGTTCTTTAGCATTTTAATGCGTAACATGGACTCCCTTTTAATCCAGTGATAGAGCATTACTGGATGTCTCAACCCCGTGGAGACCTTAAAGTATGCCCTCTTTATTTCTATACAACACAAATTTGTTCTTTCTATTTTTCTCCTAATGCTTTGGAGGGAGGAGTATTGTATTGGCTTCAATTTATTGAAACTGACACTTAAAAAATCATGCCTGGACAGAGGTGCACTAACTCCCGGACTCTGGGGACCCGGTCTGGTCCTCCAAGGTCCGGGGGAGGCTCCAAATGGCCAGGTAGCCAAAGTCCATTTTAAAAAAACTTTTTCCCCCGGAGCAGTGGCGGAGAGCACGGAGCAGTGGCAGAGAGACCAGAGGGCTGTGTCCGTTCGGTCTAGCTGTGTCCGTTCGGTCCAGTGTCTTTAACAAAGTGTGAGGCGTGCCTGTGTAGTTTAGAGATTGTCGCAAGCCCCTGCAGGCACCCCTCGGCTGTGGTAAGGGGAAAATAAGAGTTAAAAACAACAACCTGGAGGTTTGGTGGGGCAGGCCCCTCAAAAGAGATTCTGAGGGCCCTCGTGCACGTGGGGGGGGGGACCTCTCAGCTTGGGGATCTGGGTGGTCTAGGCACTCAAATAATCTTGGTGCACCCCTGTGCGTGGAAGATTTAGGTGTGGGTGGACATAATATGAGTAGCAGTGGCATAGCTTCCACTAGACATGGGGAAAATGTCCCTGGGTTGTGGTGGGTCTTGAGGCCACCCCCTAGCTTCCCCCCCCCCAGTGCCCTGCTCAGTGCTGAGGCCACCTCTGGGCATGCTACCTTGCACCTGCCACTCCCCTTTCACTTGCACCAGCACACTAATTCAGGGGGTGTTGCTGGTGTGAGGTCTGCTCAGCTGGTGAGGTCTTTCTTTGTTGGCCCAGCTGAGTTGAAGGAGAGGAAAGAAGCACATAGCTGAGCAGGCAAAGAAAAACCTTGATAGCTGGATCTGCCCGTTCCCATCTAGCCACATCCCCTGAACTGGTGGAAGGGACATGGCCAATGTGGGTTAGCATGCCTGGTGCCAGCGCATGAGCATGGCGGCATCAGGATGGGCACAGTGCCCACCTGCACATCCTGTCTTGGGGCTATCATCAACCTTCCTACGCCCCTGGTTAGAATATCAGAAGAAAGGGAGCTGCCTCAATTACTACTTATTTCCATTCCTTTCCTAGGTCCTTGGGAAGAGGAATGTGTGCTTTGCTCCATCATTCTTCATTGGGGCTTCCATGGCTGACATTCTAACAAAGTGCAGTTGCTCCATGAGATTTGTCGGTGCTGTGGACGAGCTCCAGACTGACACAATTCTGGCACTTGAGGAGGAGGGTCATCAGGATGATGATGAGGCCATCAAAATTATCTTCCCAAATAATTTGCGGGGAGGATAATTTTGATGACCTTCTCATCCCCAAGAAGCCCTCTGTGCCACCTGAAAATATGTCCCCAAAGGCTGAATGGACTTCAAAGACACATTTTCACGTGATACAGAAGGCTTCCAGGGGAAGGGGGGGTTCATGGCATCGGAATTTGTCCTCTGGCCTGTGTGAGTGCCTGAGTTAGTTGTTCCCATCCATAGCAGTAATGCACTTCATGGAAGACCAGCATTTTTGTTAGGATGTCAGCCCAGGAATTTTTGAAATAACAGCTAAATCAGTGAGTATGAAGAGCTTATGGACTGACGGGCAACTGCTGGCCGATGCTTACATCAAGCTTTGTTTTCTGATTTCCTGTGACCTATATTTTTATTGGACAAATTGATAAGACTATTTGTTGGCAAATGTGTGTGTTCTGTGCTTTGTGTTGATACCGCATTCATATTTTTGCAACCTAACACCAAAATGCCAGGAATGTCCTAAGACATCCCATCACCTAAAGACATGGAAACCATGTGCACTGCCCAAAGGAATATCTACTCCTCCTAGGATATTGAGGAATATTCACCTGAAATTAGGAACCAACATAATGTAGTGGTTAGAATGTTGGAGTTTAAATCCCCGGTCAGCTATGAAACTCACTGGGTGACTCTGGGCCAGTCACTTATCTCTTAGCCTAACCTACCTCACAGAGGTGTTGTGAGGATAAACATTAGCCTGTAAACCACTCTGGACTCCTCAGAGGAAGAGTGGGCCATAAATGTAAAAAATAAAAATAAAAAATAGAACAGATGGGGAAAGTGCCTTGATAAATTTCAAATAAAGGTAGGATAGAGGTGTTAAACAGTAATTAAATAATCCCAGATAGAACAGATCTATATGTATTTTTGAAATCCCAGAAAACCAAAAGATCAACACAATCTAAAAAGGATCGTTGTTTCAGCCATTCAAATGTCTACCTTCACACTCTTGGCTTTTTCTCTACTGCTGCAAGGTCTTCCTATTCTCCTTAATTTTTTCACTAACCCCTAGCCCTCATTTAGAGCTATTATGTCACAGAGATTTATTGTAATGTTAATGGAAAATGTTCATTAAACAAGTTAACAAACAATACTCAGATCAACATGAAAAGCGGCTACACCCTCAGAATGCCCTTTTCTAAGTGCTCTTCTTGCCACCTTCCCTTCTGTAGAGAACTTGATCTCAGTGAAATTCTTGTATAAGGCAGTTTTATACTGACTGGAACTCCGTTTAGAACTCTCGAATCAATTCAACCCTGTTTTGGCACCTTTTTTAACCAGTCAGGGGGCCTGAATGGTTTTTAAAAAGTGCCCAATGGCTCTCAAATTGAATTTGAATTGCATTTCAAAAATTCAATTGAATTTGAATTGAATTGCCATTTTAAGGAGTGATTTGATTCAAATTTGAGTAATTCGAATCACCCAGATTCTAGTCGAATCGATTTGTATCGATTTGCACATCCCTAATATTGAGAGAAAACCTTTGTCGATCTGAAGACCCATCTTTCCCTCTCCCTTGGTGCCTCAGTTTCTCGTTTGTCTGATGGTGTTAATTAGTTCATTTCACAGGGTTTCTTTGAGAATTGGTGTTTAAATGCAGAAGCTTTAAATCTGAAAACTGACATGTAGGTGGTAATTATGAAGGGCAAGATTTGTGTGATATGTTTTAAATATTGCTTATTTTCCTCTATTTATATCTACCTTTTAATAGCATGTGAAAGGATCTCACTCACCTTCTGTCATTAAGCATTAAGCAGAGACTATTTAGGGGTGAAGAACTTTCAGTTCAAGTAGGGAGAGATGCCTGTTGTCTTGGAGTGTTTAAAAGCCTAAGTACTGTAAATGTAAATAATGTTTTAAGCAAATCCCTTCAACAGTTGTGTATAATGAATGTTTGCATATTAAAAGAAAAGTCTTCCATCATGAAAAAATGAGAGAAATCTGGTGGTTCAGACTATACTGGTGTTTGGGGTGATGCATCAGTACTGGACAAATGGTCAGTCTAAAATGAAGGCATAAAAAAGGAGTGAGATTGTACCGGATGGTCCTGCCTCTGACCTACACACATTGATTGGAACTAGCTGGTCTGGAGTAGAGCATCTGTGCTCTAGTTCCCTCTGCCTCCCAACAGCCGATCTGGCCCCCTGCCCCACCTCCCCCCACCTTAAGCTGACACTTGCCATCACGCACAGAGCCAAAAAAGACCCAGCTTGTCATTTGGGCGGCAGGGGGGCCCACAGAAGGAAGTTTCATCACCTCCGCCACTATCTCTGCCTCGGTCTCCCCTCCCTACCACCAGCGCCCCGCCCAGCTGCTGTCTCTGCTGCCATCCCCACCTCAGGCGCTCCTCTCTGCCACCTGCGGCACTCACCTATGCCACTGGAGTGCCACAACCTACTGGTCGCATTCTCGGCTCTGCCATCCCGCCCACCATGCCTGCTTCCTATCTGTGTCTCCTCCACGTATGGGCCACATTTTCATTGGTTGCGGCTATGGTGGGAGTGGGGCTTGCCATGCACACCCTACACTATCTATCTATCTATCTATCTATCTATCTATCTATCTATCTATCCATCTATGCATAGTGGCTTATGCACATGGATTGTGTGCATGGAATCTGTACTGCCCATTGGTACAACCTCTTAGTGATTTTTGACAATGTCCACCCCACTGCCCTGAGAGATGGAAAATAGGTGATAGCATTGTTGCACTTGGAGCTTTTTGTGTGTTTTAGAAATCAAATTATTATTATTATTATTATTATTATTATTATTATTATTTAATATCACCCCTTCTTTATCCATACCCCCAAATGATTAGGGGGAATGATTACGGGGTGGTAAAGAAAATTATTATTATTATTATTATTATTATTATTATTATTATTATTTAATAATAATAATAATAATAATTAATAATATCACTCCTTCTTTATCCATACCCCCAAATGGTTAGGGGTAAATTGCAATCATTTCTGTAGAGGAAAGTGTTAGGATCAGGGTTAAGGTAGCATTGAACAAATTGTTGTTCAATGGAGAATCTTTGGAGAACATTCCTGCCAATATTCATTTACATTCGTCTGACAATGTCAATACAAGTTTATAGTAGTTTTTGTGTTTATAAGGCTTTAAAAAGCTTATTAAACACCATTGCAAGTGTGGCCATTGTAGGCCCAGTGGGTAGGACCATAAAAGCATGATAACACAGCGAAAGCGGGAAATATTGCCATGCGATCGCCCCTTTTTCCATCTCTAGAGGTGTAGAACTTGTCAAGAATCACAAAGAGAGTACCAGTCACCCCAGCTGGCTCATGGGCTGCATTTCCCCCACAGGGGATTTGAAGCTCCTTTGGTAGAGGACTTGATCTCAGTGAAATGTTTGCATCAGGTAGTTTTATAGCAACAGAAAGCCTTTGTCAGTCTGCTGCACATATGTTTCACATGCGTCCGGAGGCTACCTTTAGCCCTGTTCAGGTGGTGCTCTACTCACGAATGCCTGTCTCGCCAAGTCCCCACACATTCAGGCTTGCCAAGAAGAATCGGCGGTTCAGTCCTCAGAGTAAGGGAAGGAGAGGGGGTTGGATGCCACCCTGGTCCTCCTCCTTTCCAGGTTTGTCGGTCTTGGTGGCCACCTCTCCCAGAGGCCCAGGACACTACCTCCCAAGGCGGTCTCTCATCCTCGACCATCCCCTTTATATTCTGCTTTGCGAGCCTCACACCCCCTTTGGTCGGGCCAATGCCCTTCTTCATTCCCCATAAAGCCTCATTCGATACAGCAGCCACTGGGCTGGTCCCTGCACATCCCTCTCAGCCCCTCTCCCCTCGGGAGGTGCACATCTGATGTCATTCAGGTGTGTCTCCTCATCAACTCTCTCATGGAGATGCTCGGCCCACAACAGCTCTGGTGCCAGGGCTCCTGCTTGTCTCGGCCTGTCCTAGGTCGAGGTGGCTCGTCTTTTGCCTGCCTGTTGCCTCTTCTCCCTGGCTACTGCCTGACCCTACTTCCATTGAGGACCCATCGGTTTTTTCCTTGGAGGTAAGGACAGTGGATGGTCACATTGGACAATGCCGTACACACTGTTATAATGTCCACAATAATGCACATCATAAATCCTGCCTTCATGATGACTTGCTCTTGAATCCTGCCCCCTGCTAGCCACAACCACTCCAGGTTTATAATCACAGGAAGAATCTGTCCTAGAGAACAACATACTTCTGGGAAGAAATCCCACGGAATCTCGTTCATAGGCTTCTGGGAGAATCAATCCTTGATTATTAGATGTTGAATGTATGAACAACCTCCATTGAAAAATATGTGTGATGACAAATATGATGTGAAAGTTTTAGCTGTGGTGGTAGATCTGTGATGGTTTATCTATACATTCCTTGCACATAAGTAATCCCTTGTTGAACATGCATGTCTGAACGAGCCCATTATCAAACAAGAGAATTGGAATAATGTCCCGGAAATGCTGGCGACACATCATGGCTTATAATAGTGCACCGTTGCAACCGAGTTCTTTTTTATTTAAAATATTTATATTGTATGTTTCCGTTCAAACAGGAAATTTAAGATGAATAATATAGCAATAAAACAGTGCTACAAAAATGATGAATATACTGTAAAACCACAATAAAACATATATCATAAAATAATATCAATAGCATTCCAGAAAAAAAGCCAACCATGAATGCCCGCCTAAACAATCTTTTCTAGCCATTTCTTAGAATTGGACAAAATAGACTCCTATTGCTATTTAATAATTACTCCAAATGTAGCAATTTGAAGATTATAGGCCAAAACCTACTTACTGGCTGTGTTTAAAGCTACAATTCACCTGTAGTCTTTCAGCTTAAGATCCAAATGTTGTCTGTTTAAGTTTGAAAGGCACAACTACTGTACCTTGGCTTGACTCTGACATAAGTTTTGCATTATGAGAGAGTATGTCATGTCACCTTGGGCATGAGCTCTTCCTCCCCTTCTCTCTGACTTTGCATGCTTTTAGACATTTCTGCCTGTGGTTTGCAACCAACCATCATTTCCTGTTTATTATGAGTATGGTTATTTACTGTACATGAAATGGAAAACGGTGGTTTGTTGCAAACTTTGATTGGAAGACTATACACGGACAGAAGAACAGCCTTGCTGGATCAGGCTCAAGGTCTCTCTAGCCCAGCATTCTGTTTCCCACAGTGATCCACTAGATGCCTCTGGGAAGCCCACAGGCAAGAGCTGAGGGCATGCCCCTTCTCCTGCTGTTGCTCCCCTGCAACTGGTATTGAAGGGCATCCTGCCTCTGAGCCTGGGTAGCCATTGATAGACCTACCTTTCATGAACTTGTATAAGCCCCTTTTAAAGACATCTAAGCTGGTGGCCATCACCGCCTCCTGTGGCAGGGAATTCCAAAGATCTCCCCTGCTAACTGAACAAAGAGGCACTTTTTAAAGTGGTGATTCTCTTTATTTAGAAGGCGGAGAGCAACTGGCCCTATCCATCCCCAGCATAGCATCCCTCCAGTGGCTGTTGCTGGTATCTGCCTTATGTTTCTTTTTTAGATTATGAGGCCTTTGGAGACAGGGAGCCATTTTATTTATTTATTTATTTAATATCTATATTTATATCCGCTTTGGAGAACTTTTGTTGAAAAGCAGTGTATAAATGTTTGTATTTGTATTCAGTGGATCCCAACCTTTTCCTTTATATAGGCCACTATATCGTCATTGAATGCTTTTGCGGACCAGTACATAAACAAGCTACTTTAAATATTTTTAACATAGCCAATGGCTGACAGAAGTCAAACTTACATATCAAGGGGTATTTAAACACAGATATTTCTAATTCATTTTGCTTGCTCATAGATATACTGCACTAGTTATAGTACATTTACCCTCAGAAGGCCTACCAGTGGGATTATATTATTATTGCATTATCTTTTATTTTCCCTTGTGGACCACCAGTGGTCTGCGGACCACAGGTTGGGAACCACTGCCATAGGGTCCAAGCCCCTTCTAAAGCCATCCTAGCTAGTGGAAATCACCACATCCTGTGGCAGAGAATTCCACGATCAACTATGTGCCGTCTGAAAAAGTACTTCCTTTTGTTGGTCCTAAACTTCCTGGCGATCAGTTTCATGGGATGACTTCTGGTTCTAGTGATGTAAGAGAGGGAGAAAAGGTTCTCTTTATCCACACCATGCATAATTTAATAGACCTCTGTCATGTCTGCCATCGGTTGCCTTTTTCCTAAACTAAACCGCCCCGCCCCCCGCCGATGTTGTAAGCTTGCCTCATAAGGAAGATGCTCCAGTCCTCTGATCATCTTGGTTGCCCTCTTCTGCACCTTGTCGAGTTCAGTAATGTCCTTCTGATTGCAAATGAGAGTGGAGGTGCCAGGATGGAGCCAAGAAAGCAACTCCTTGTGAGAGCTCCTCCCTGGAGTTTGGATTGCATATGAAGGAAGAGATTTAATGTTCTATCTGAGCCAGTTTGATGTCTGCGCATCTGTCACTGAAAATTAAAGGAATTAAGAGGAATTATCAGTAAGTGTGTGTGTGTGTGTGTGTGTGTGAGAGAGAGAGAGAGAGAGAGAGAGAGAGAGAGTTGCTTTGACTTTTAGTAGTAATTCATGAGATTCTACTCTTTATATGTCTGATCCAGTATAAGGAGTTAGACATTGTTCTGTTCCAGTCCGTGCCACTGAGGAAGACCCATTTGGGGTTGAAATACATCTGGCTTTCTATGACTTTTGAGATCTTCTTCTTTTTAAAGTTGACAGCAGTTTGATTTGGACTTTTAAAGATCTTTGCAGTAATCTTGGGATTTGCTTCATTCTCCTTCTTAAGCAATCTGGGACATCTCTCCCTATGAACTTGATGATGTTTCTTTGTATTGTTCTGAATTGGGTAGATTTTTTTAAAAAATCCATTACACATTCTTACGTTTGTGTAATTTCTTGAACTGTCAATATATTTTAATTCTTTATCAATCTTTAAACGTTTTTGTTACTCATCATTTATTATTGTTTTTGATTCCTTGCTGGTTGTTCAATATATGTATAATAAGTATAAATATGTATAAATATATTTGAGGAAACTTCTATGTAAGAAAACTATAGCTATACCAATTAGCAAATTATTTGTTTCTAATGTGCAATTAATGACAGAATAGGAGCAATTTTATACTTGTGGTTATTTGGGGGAAAACGGTTTTAAAAATAATTAGTTGATCAAAATAACGATTTGCCAAATCCATGAATCATCTTTATGTTTTGTATGTTACACAGAAAGCATATTACAGATTTGCTTTCTCAGTATCTTTGCTTTCTCAGTCATTGGAACATGTTCATTTTGTAAAATTATATGGAATGTGTCTAGTGAAAAATTACCATTTTTGATAAAGTGATATTCCTGTATGTGTGAAAATAATCCCTCATATGCTGATTAAATAATTACCTTTTTTGGAAATATTCATTCACAACTGGTCTAGATTCTTAAGAAGTATTTTGATCTCTAAAAGGTTGACATTTTCATTGGAAATTTCATGGATCAATTCTCTTGTGCTGGGCAAAAATGCTCTCGCATGTGTAGATGATCAGAGTAACTATATCATGTGTCTCGGACTGCCAACTATGACTGAGATGTTTCTAAAGATTTTATTTCTAATTCCCCCCAATATTTTTCATAATATAAACCTCTCCAGGACTGCTTTCAATAGTGACCTGGGAACATAGGAAATGGCCATATACTGAGTCAGACCATAGGTCCATCTAGCTCAGTATTGTCTACACAGACTGGCAACGGCTTCTCCCATGTTGCTGGCAGGAATCTCTCCCAGCCCTATCTTGGAGATGCTGCCAGGGAGGGAACTTGGAACGTTCTGCTGTTCCCAGAGTGGCTCCATCACCTGAGGGGAATATCTTACAGTGCTCACACATCTAGTCTCCCATTCATATGCAACCAGGGTGGGCCCTGCTTAGCAAAGGGGGCAATTTATGGTTGCTACCACAAGACCAGCTCTCCTCCAAAGATAGTTTGGAGAATGATGCCAATTCCTGGAGACAGAGTTGGTCATCCTACATGCAACTAAATATTTACTATGTCATAATACACATGTGCATTCAAATTATTACACATACTATATCCCATTTTCTCCCACTTTGGTTTAAATTCTCCCAGAACCCCACAGCTAAGCTATGTACTCCCTATTTTTCAGGATTACTTTTGCTCTCAAGATCCAGATCCTAATTTATCTTTAGACTATTTCGTTGGAAATGCAGTTTCTAAGACTAATTGGTCCAATAAAAAGGCATTGTCTGGTTTGCACGGTGTTTCTCATTCTCTGTGATGACGAAAGTCATTAATATTCTGATACACATATGTAAAGATTTTTCAAATTCAATTACCTATAAATCTATCACCTACATGGAAGCAGTTAATATTCCAAGCTAGCTTCAGATATCCACTGTTGTTAATATGATAATAGCTTCTGGGTCCTCCCCCCACATCCCGCCCCAATTAATTGTACCTTTGAATAGCTTGAGGCTCAGGACATTACAAAATGCAGTTCTGGTCTCTGAAAGCGTTGTTTCAGCCATGGCTTTACAATATACAGATTTTCTGTTACTCAAGAACGTTGGTCTTCAGCTGGAAAGTCACGATGCAGAAGGAGAATCACACCTGTGACACTATAATTGTTTTTTCATAGAATCACAGAATTTTATAGTTGGAAGGGACCTTGGATGTTTTAGTCCAACACCCTGCTCAAGACAGGAAGTGCTATAGCAACCCTGATGGATTTTGTTGCTGTTTGAATTTCTTTCTAAAGAGAAGGATAGATGCAGAAAGTGAAGTGCACACGAGAGCGAGAGAAAGAGAGAAAGAGAGAGAGAGAGAAACACATCCACATTTTGTGTTCAACACTGATACAATCTGTGTACACCGGTACAGTTATTCACATGCTGTGTTGAATGCAAGTACAACGGTCACTTCTTATCTGCATCCTGCATTTCTCAAGGTCTGTCCCCTGGTTCACTTCTAAAATGAACTCAAGTACAGTCATTCACACAAAAACATGTACATGTCTACAGACGTTTTAACCCAAGTACAAGTCTGAATAAGGCTAGAGGGAAAGAGAAGTAATCTAGTGCAAAGGAGAATAGGCTTCCTTTATCTTTAACAGTTGCATATAGATGTTTTAAAAGATTATTTAAAACAATATCAAACCCAGTTCTTTTTGTTATGCTGCCACAAACATATTTCAGTTTTATACTGGTCTTTTTAAGCTCTATCCAGACATTGGGGCCATTCACACAGACTACTGGGTGGGCAGTGGTGTAGGAGTGGGGGCGGGATAGGGGCTTCGCAAACCTTTGCCAGCCTTTGCAAACCAGATCATCATCCTATGCTTTGTGGGAGCGTAAAGTATGCTCCCATATGATCCACTCTGCTCTGTGCAGCACGGATCACTCTGAGGACACCTAATCTTGGCCTCAGAGTATCACACAGTGCACCATGTGCTGAGTGTGGTGAACTGGGGGATTCCCCCAGGGGATAGGCACTCTAGGTACCCATCTCTGTTTCAGCATGGAATTTAAGCATCTCAGACTGACACACAATCCAGGCAGCTGGGTGAGCCAGGTTTCAGTGCTGGGTTTGGCACTACGGCATCATGGGAATCTGTGTGGATCCCAGCAGTTCTCATGAGCAGCCAAGACCAGGCTTTGGCTGCTTGTGAGAACAGTCTCATTATGTTATATGTGTGCAGATGTCTACACTTTTTAAAGAGACTTTTGAAAATGCACGTATTTTATCAGGCTTTTTAGTTTATAGTGTTTTAAAGTTTTCTGGATGACTATTTTGATTTGTTCTGTTTAAGATTTTAACTGTTAATTTGTAAACCGCCCAGATATTTTATAAATGCAATAAAGAAACAAACGAACTGTTGAATTCATTTTACTCGTGAACTTAGGCACAGGCCTTTCAAATGGATGGTACAGATAGGAAGAGGACTCTTAATATAGTGTGTAAATAACTGCACCTGTGTGCACTATGCACTTGTATGAGAGTGGAACATAACGTGTGAATAAAGCTTTAGTTTCATGGCTTTCCCCTGCAAGTATCCTGGTTATTGTAGTTTCTTAAAGATGCTGAAAAAATATCATCCAGAAATTCCTGGCCCCCTAACAGAACTATGTTTCCCAACTCCCCTGAGGTAAAGCGAACGACCATTAACCCTATTCAGATTTGTATAAAAGTAAAGTGTGCCATCGAGTCGGTGTCGACTCCTGTCGACCTCTGTGGTTTTATTTTGGTAGAATACAGGAGGGGTTTACCATTGCCTCCTATGAGATGACGCCTTTCAGCATCTTCCTCTTAGGGGTGTGCATGAAATGATATTTGTGTTTCAATTTGTAGCTGAATCAAAACACCCCCATTTTGTTTCGGGTCCATATCTGACCCTCCTCCCCCGAAACACCCGTTTCACTTTTTACCCAATTTTTCCTGAATCTGTATCTGAACTGAGCCAGATTTTTAAAAAGGGTCCCAGGGCAAAAAGCATGGGGTGGTGATAGTACCCAATGGGTGGAAGCTACCACCCAAATTTCAAAGGAATTGGGCAAAGGGCTGATTTTTTTGTGAATTTTTGAAGTTTACTCATCTTTAAGATTTTTCCCCATAGGGAATAATGGAGGTTTCAGCAAAGTATATCTTCACATCAGGGGGAAAGAGGTGGCCCAGAGTGGAGTGTGGTGAGTGGTAATGCCCAATGGGGACGAGGAAGCTACCACAATTATTGCAAAGGAATTGGGCAAAGGGCAATTAAATAAAAACATGAGTCAATGAAAACTAGATTTAAAAGTTACAAATCAGGAAGTTAACATTTAATCATTCAAAAGTTAAAACTCACCATATATGAGCCACAGACAAAACATTTAAAACCATCTCTAAAATGACGGGTCTTCAGTTAAAAGTTTAGGTATTTAAGAGAATGTTTTTGTCGTCATGAACCCCACCGCCCATTGAGATCATCAGGAGAGGTCTGTTTGCAGGTGCCACCGGCTCGTCCGGTGTCTACTTGGGGATGGGTTTTTTCCGCTGCTGCCCAAGGAATGCACTCCCTGCTGAAGTCCTGCTGAAAACCAGGGTACAAATATAAATAAATAAAGTGTGGTGATGACCATCAGCTTATGTGTCTATAAGAGGGAATTAGACAAATCAGTGGAGGATAAGAGGTCTATCATGGACAATTAGTCATAATGGTTTTATGGAACCTCTATGTTCAGAATCAGGGTGGCTCTGAATATCAGTTGCTGTGGGCAAGTAGTAGATGAGGGACCGGGTCTCACAATCAGTGAGACCCAGTTTGGGGCAGTGAGTGGGGAGAGCGGGCTAAGCCCACTCTCACCACGCACGAGCAGGGAGGGAGACCTGGGCGGCCGGATCGGCCGCCCACACGATTGCCGGCTCCATGACGGAGCTGGCGGGGGCTGGGGAGCTCGGGGGCAGACCCCCGGAGCCGGGAGGCAGCTTTTCACCTCCCCTCCAGGGGTCTACACGCAAGTAGCTGCGGCGTGAGGCCGCGCCACAGCTACTCACAATCAGATAGCCCGCTGAATTTTCCCTGCCCTTAAACTGGGTTTGCAGAATGGGGTTTTGCAAACCTGGTTTTAAAAATTGTGTGTTGCTGTGGCCTGACTCCAAGTCGCTGCAACTCATGAGTAGATCCACGATCTGGAGGCTAAAAAGCAGCTTCCTGGCTTGGGAGTCTCTCCAGCATGGGAGACCATTGCACAGGGCATGCTGGAACTTCCGGGGGGTGCACAGCCCCCAAACCCCCAAGCCCTCGCTGGCTTCGTGACGGAGCCAGCAGCTGTGTGGGCGGCCACTATGGTCACCCAGGGTGGCTTACTGATCATCTGCGGGAAGAGCGGGCTTAGCCTGTTCTCCCCGCAAACCTGATTTGGATCTTCTCACTTGATTGTGAGAAAAGCCTCGGTTTGTGTGTGTGTTTGTGGGGTGGGGGGTTGTGTGTAGGGGAATGATGCTTAACTCGCAGGGTGGGGGACTCCAAAGGCTTTTAGGTCCATGATACAAAATTACCTAGGTGCACCTCTGGTTGTAAACTACCTAGAGACAGAAGTTTGGAGCAGTAAACAAATTAGATAGATAGATCAGGGTTTCTTAACCTTGGGCCCCCAGATGTTGTTGGACTACAAATCCCAGAATCCCCAGACATGGCCTTTGTGGCTGGGGATTCTGGGAGTTGTAGTCCAACAACATCTGGGGGCCCAAGATTAAGAAACTATTAGATAGATAGATAGATAGATAGATAGATAGATAGATAGATAGATAGGTCTGCCACTACAGCTACCCCTCTGCTCACCTCCCACCTCCCCACCCGGCCCCCTCTTACCTGCTGCCTACATGGAAGTTCCCCTAAGACTACAGGAGCCCCGCTTAGCTTTGTAAGGTCTGCCGACTGCTGCACAGCATAATATCAAGTCTGAAAATGTCAAGCGAGCTTCATTCGTGTTGTTTGTTTATTTGCCTTACTAATCACTCCTTCTAACTGAGCAAAGAGGCATCTTTTAAAGTGGCGATTCACAGTTATATTTAGCAGGGAGAGAGCAGCTGGCCCTCTCCAACCCCAGCACAGCATCCCTCCAGTGGCTGTTGCTGGGTGTCTATTGATGTTTCTTTTTAGATTGTGAGTCCTTTGGGGACAGGGAACGATCTTATTTAGTTATTTATAAAGTGGTATATACATATTCACAGTGGTGGTGGTGGTGGTGGTGGTGGTAGTAGTAGTAATGTCTGGTATCACTACTACTACTACTACTACTACAAGTATGTAATGTATAGCAAAATCCTCACACCCCTAATAAAGTTCTTTGCTATCCCTTTGCTCCTCACACTAGTTGCTCTAGAGCAAGGCTACACAACATGTGGCTCTCCAGATGCTGCTAAACTACAAATCCCATCACCCCCAGCCACAAGTTATTACAGCTGGGGATGATGGGAGTTGTAGTTCAGGAACTGCTGGAGAGGCACACGTTGCCTATCCCTGTTCTAGAGTCATCTCTCTTAGCTCAGTATTGTCTACATCAGGGATTCTCAACGTGTGGGTCCCCAGATGTTATTGGACTTCAACTCCCATAATCCCCAGCCCCAGTAGCCTTTGGTTGGGAATAATGGGAGTTGAAGTTCAATTACATCTGGGGACTCACACGTTGAGAATCCCTGGTCTATATAGACTGGCATCAGCCCCTCCTGGCTCCCGGAATGGATATTTCTGGGTTCAAGATGGAGATGCCAGGGGTTGAACCTGGTGCTTGTATTCAAAGCAGATGCTCTTTCACTGAGCTACTGTCCTTCCCGCCTTACCCAACTGAACATGGCAACTTTTTCCCATTGGCTTGAGAAAGTCAAGGGCAGGTAAGTATCACAATGTCATCTTTCCCTTGGGTATTTATGGTGGCAGAATCCATGACAGATGTGTAGTTTTATGGCTCTTACGACTTATATAGGCCAGATTGAGCTTCAGAAGTTGAACACTTTCTAACCGAGGGATATACCTCTGCAAGCAAAGAGATGTGAGAAACGACCACACTAAAATATTTGAAGACGCTCTAAAATATTTTTAAAACAGTCAGGGGTGCGGGGGGTGGATGGGTGGGGAAGAGAAGTGGCGTATTTAAAAAAGAAAAGAAAAAAAGAGCTATCGATGAACACGGTCTGTGACAGGAAGGTTTTATCAGCACTTTTGTCAGGTGGGGAGGAGATGATGTACATCGTGCATTTAAGGCCCCGAAAATAAATGCCGCAACTGCAGAGTGCTATTTTTATTTCAGATTCTCTACAATGGTCTTTGTTTCAATGATTTCTGTTTCCCTATCAGGGAGGGGGGGAAGTTTGCACTTCTAGCACACACATCTGTCAGCGTCGTGCCAAAGGAATCAATCCCACCAGAGAAAAATTGAAGAAATGAAAACAAATAAGTTATAAAACAAAAGTGACAATGATGGGCAGCAGCATAAAGATTGCTTTGGGCTGCTTTTGAAAAAGACAGCTAATGACTTGTCCTATTGGATGGCAGAGAGAAAGGAAAAGGAATGTAGGGTAATCTAAAGGTTAAAGGAAGAACCGGGAGGCAGGGGAGCATCGGAATTTCGTATTCTGCTCCTGCGTTGGCTTGCTCACTGCGATTGGCTGGGCTATAATTAGGATTACCGTCTGCAAATCAGTTGCGATGCAGCCTTATGGTTCATTGACCTACAAGAAGCCTCCCATGACCCAGTCAGCTGACCTTTAGAAGTATCATGTAGGTGAGCTTTAGAAGTAGCCAGAGGCCAGAGCTGGATAAAGGATACAGATGAAAAATCCTGCATGAAAGGCCAAGCAGGACTTTCTCTCTCAGCTACTGAGTTTAAGCCCTCTATCCTGGCTATGTGGGAGATGCCCAGTGGTACAGCTAGGATCCTGTTCTGATTCAGGAGGCTGGTTCAGCTCGAGGGCGAACCTTTGAACCTGTGCAGTTGGACCTCGAGCCGGCTCGACCTCAAACAGACTCGCACATCCCTACCTCTTGGGCAAGTAGAAGGCCAGGAGTCAGTAGGAGTGAAATTGCTAGAGCAAAAGAACACGTGTTGAGGTGTGCTATAAGTAGTATCATATGTGTCATAGTTGTGCAGAAGTTTTCATTGTGGGGAATTCTGCGGGGAATTTTGCACAGCTTTTCAGACTTCGGGAGCTCTGCCATCCTTAGCTTCTGACCATGCTAATGCTTCCTAGTCTTTGGAACAAGCCACATGTGTATGGGAATAAAGCTTTCTGTGAGTTCGTCTTGGAGAGAGGGTGCTGCTTGGCATAATTGCTCTCATTACTGCACGTTACTGAACACTGCTTTTGATGATTGCTTGAGTGATGCTAGTAAGGCCTTTGAAGATTCCCAGATAAAAAGGGAAGACATACATCTCAGAATAAAGGTAACTAATCACCATACTTGGTTCCATCCATTGGTGTTACACATAGCTTTGGTATGTGTGTGTTTGAAATGTGATGTAGAACAAGAATCCTGCACTTCATTTATTGATCGATACAATTTTCTATCTATTACTGTTGCTATTTCTTCCACTGCTGTTTTAGGAGTACAGTACATTGTACCAGCAGCACACACAAGAAAGGGATTTAAGAACACTTGGCATTTGCAAGCAATAACCATGTGTATTTAACCTTTTATATATTTATTCCAATATTTCTAGCATGCCTTTCTCAACAAGAGAAATTACCCGTGGCATCTCACCATTATAAACATGCTACAGTACAATATATATATAAAATAATTCAAGTTTGTAAATTGTATCATATATTTTATTTTATGTTTTAAGGCTCCTTGAGCACTTTGATACACAGTGGAAGGGGGGTATAAATATTTAAAATAAATATTTTATTATGGGTTTTATCTGTTAAATATATCCAGAGTAAACAGAAAAACGAAAAACAATTGTGCGGTATAATGTCATATTTAAATTATCAATAGCTTCTGTAGAAATGAAAGTTTTACATCGCCTCCTAAGGCATAAAAAACAGGTCATATGCAGTGTGTGTGTGTTGTGTGTGTGTGTAACTGAGCAAAAGTGGTGATTCTCTTTATTGAGCTGGGGAGAGCAACTGGCCCTATCCATCCCCAGCACAGCGTCCCTCCAGTGGCTGTGGCTGGTGTCTGTCTTCTGTTTCTTTTTAGGTTGTGAGTTCTTTGGGGACAGGGAGCCATCTTTATTTATTCATCTGTATAAACCAGCTTGGGAACTTTTGTTGAAAAGTGGTATAGAAATACTGTACCTGTTGGCTGTAAAATGGGCTTGTAGTTTGCATGTATTCCTCCTGTACCACAAAATGACCATGTACTCTTCCTTCACGCCTTGATAGTTGATGACCAGAAGAGCTACTATGTTCTGAGAATGTAATGGCGTTACTGCCAACCCCCACCCTCTACAAAAAAAACCCTTTAAAAAGACACATTCTAGGAGATTGAATGAGATAGATGGACAAAGATATCCTGTAAAATATTTCATAGTTCTCCATATCTTAAGAGAGTATCATGGAAATCCGACACAGACAGAAATCCAGGGAAATGAAAAAATGTAGCTTGTTGCTTCATCATTCTGTGGAAGTCCAAACTTCCTGTCTGTAAAAGTACTCAAGAAGCTGCCAAGGTTTGTCAGAAGGCATCATTTCCCATGCTTGCCAGTGGGAGAGTTCTTTCCCGCATTTTGGGGGAAATTAATGCATTTTTCTGGGGTTCTTGATTTTTCTGGTAGTGTGGGCTAGGTCTGGAATTTACCTATATGTTTTTGTCCTTTGTGATGTGATGCGGGAATTTTGTCTTTCATGGTTGGGTCTGTCAGTGAGGGAGGCCTAAGCAGTGTGTGTGTGTGTGTGTGTGTGTGTGTGTGTGTGTGTGTGTGTGTGTGTGAGTGAGAGAGAGAGAGAGAGAGAGAGATTGAGAGAGAGAGCGCACCACTGAAAGGACCCTGTTTCCTGCTTTCCTAGAGCTACTTGAAGCACCGTGGTATTGTCCGAAAATTTTAACAAAGGCTTAAACTAGGGGATTCAGCCTCAAGGTTATTTGACTTACCCTAATTTAAATCTCAAGATACTATAATTTCCCAATTATATTATGCCCCCATGTATTTTATGCAGAGCGGTCTTTGAAAAGAAACTGGATGAAAACCGTTGTTTCCATTTGTTATACTCACCACCAAAGCTGACTTGAGGGCAGGGCAAGCAGGGTGACCACCCTTGGCCCCGCTCTTTTAGTCCCCATTAAAATCAGCTGTAAGGGACCCCATATGGCTGATTTGCCCAGGTTTCACACCCTGCCAGGGCTCTCTAAGGACAGTCCTGCCCACCACCACCAAACTCACTCGCCCTGCTGCTATTGGCTGTGTTTTTCCAATCAGTAAAGTTAGTCCCAGGAGTAGCCAGCTGCAATTCAGAGCTGTATTTTAACACTGGGAGATTACAGTAATCGCTTTTAATTTATTCATAATAGTTTTATTTCATCCGTCCTCCCAAGAGCTCTCATTGTTCTTCCTGCCCACCTCCACCCCACTGTTCTACCATCACAACAACATTCTGCAGTGGGTTAGGTGGAGCGATGGTGACCCAAGGTCATCCTGCAAGCTTCATGACCGAGTGGAGTTTTGAAGTCAGGTCTCCTCTTTCTTAGGGTAGGCTCAGACATCATGTGGATGTCTGGTTTATTTAGTCCAAGTGGCTAGTTTATATGTCTGAACCTGTGCTAGTGAAGAAACCATGGTATATTTCAGGCAGTCAAATGACAGTCTGAACCCAGGGTTTGAAATTGGTAGGTTTGTCCTACCCATGGTCCTGTGAGATGTCTCAGCCTGCAGTTCTGGTTTCATCCTGTTTTGTTTCAGTAGTTTCACACTCACAAGGCTCATAGGAACATAGGTGTATTTGCCTATCTATACCCAGTCAAACCATTGATCCTTCTAACTCAGCGACGTCAGTCACACAATCAAAAACTGGGGCTATTCTTACGATCACAAAAATCAGGCTAGGAAAATCCTAGCCTAATTGTTGTGATCGTAAGAGCCACCGGGCTCACCGAGTGCTCCGCAAACCTGGGCTATCTGCTTGTGACTAGCCACAGCGCGGCTCCGTGCCGTGGCTACTTGTGAGTAGACCCCCGGCCGGGAGGCTTAAAAGCAGCCTCCTGACTCAGGGGTCTCCCAGTATGCCCTGCGCGCTTGCGCAGGGCATACTGGGGCTTCCGGGGGCCACACGGCCCCTGAGCTCCCCAGCCCCCGCTGGCTCTGTCTCAGAGCCGGCCATTGTGTGGGCGGCCGATCCGGCTGCCCAGGGTTCCCTGCCCGCTCGTGAGCGGGGAGAGCGGGCTTAGCCCGCTCTTCCTGCTCAGCACCCTAAACCAGGTCCCACTGATCATGAGATCTGGTCCAGAGTGTTCTACCTGGGTTTGGGAGCTGTGTGTGCTCACAATTTTCAGTTGTGTGGAAGCAAGGTAAGAGGAAACCTGGGTAGACGTGATTGTGTGGAAGCAAGTTAGGAGGAAAACGTGGGTAACCTTTCCTCCTGCCTTGCTTCCACACAATCACTTCTGCCCGGGTTTTCCTCTTAGCTTGCTTCCACATAACCAGAAATTGGGAGCACACACAGCTCCTAAACCCGGGTAGAACACAGTTTTTGACTGTGTGAATGACCCCTCCAAGGTTTCAGGCAGGGGTCTCTCCCAGCCCTACCTGGAGATGCTTCCAGGAAGTGAACCTGGGGCCTTCTGCATGCAAGTGAATACTCTGGCACTGAGCTGTGGCCCCATCTCCAAGGGGAATATCTTTCAGCATACAGTGCTCACTTTCAGTCACTCAATCAAATGCAAGCCAGGGTGGACTTTGCTTAGCAAAGGGGACAATTGCTCAGTACTGCAAAAGAGGCAAGCTTAACTTATGGGAGGTTAAGAAAAGGGACAGGGCCCAAGGAAACCATGAAATGGTGGATCAAGCCAACATTGGGTGATGGCCTGTGGCCCCAGCCCCATTTTCTTAAGTAAACCTTAGTTAAAACAAACCATGGTTTCATATGATGTCTGATGGCACCCATCACCTAACGTTTTCCCCATTGTACCCCAGTGGCTCTAATCCCAGGCTATTTATGCCTTTCATAGCAATGGTAGCAAGGAATGAATGTCGTGTTTCGACAATCAGTGGTGGCTGGGAATGATGGGATGGGAGCAGAGGTGCTCTCACCCCTGGACTTCGGGGCCAGAGTCCAGGGCCTCCACACACCTGGGGCCCCCCAAATCCTCTTTAGTCTATCTGGGTGGTGTGATTTGTGCCCTCAAGAACCTACCTAGCTGCACCTCTGGATGGGAGTTGTCCTTCAGCAACAGTTGGAGGGCCAGGTTTGCCCACCGCTGCAGTAGAACATACTCTTCTAAGTTGGTTGTACAATCCTATAGATTCTGATTGCTAATATGGAGTTTTTCCTCCCGTCATTGCCAGTTTTGCCACACAAGACTGTGCACCTTGGAGTCCCAGAGCTGGTGAGCTTAGTATGATCTATACTAACATAGTAGGGACCTTGGGTTCTTTGATCATCCTATACAACTGGCAAGACAGCTCCTCTTAGCATTTTTCTTTCAAGTTTGTCTGGTCAAATTATTATTATTATTATTTAAAGTAATTGGTAAATTAGACCTGGAATGGTAGCCCCTGTCATATTTTTCTACTTTGGTTTTTTGGTGTCTCTTTTCAGCTTCTGATTTTCCATCCTCATGTAATTCATACCAAGCTGCCCATTTTCATTGTGACAAATTTGCTCATGGAGATTGCAAATCCTTGCATAATTTAATGATGAAAAGTCAGCAGCTCATTTTCTCCAAATGCAGCTATTTTGTAGATTAAAGATAAACATTTATGGAGTTAATGCTGGGAGGAGGGATTTGGGGGTAAGAACTTTGCCACCAACCTGAACACAGAGTGAAACAATTTACAGAGAGGGATTGGAAATGACATATGTTTAAATTACTACAGAATTATATGTTTTGAACTGCAGGATACACAGTTATAGACGACTGCTTATCTGAAAGAGAGCTTCTTTTCCGAGGTCAGTCAACAGTTAACTTCTTATTATTCCAGATCCGTAATATCTGAATCCTTAAAGTGTTTCTGGTATCTTTTCATGCTTGGATTGGGTTCACACCGCTCATTGGGATCTTGGATTTATAAGAATTGCTAGGGTTTTGTGTTGCCTGCTTCCCCCTCCCCCAATAGTTTTATCCAGTCTAAGGAAGACGGGACATTCATTGAGACCTAGCCCATGGGAGTTTGACAGCAATAGGCTTGTTCACACAATCATTTGAATCTAGGTTTGATGTGGGTTACCAGTTATGAAGTGATTGTGTGAACCCATGCCAAGGTGGGAATCTTGGGCCATAAGCCACCTTGGCATGGGTTCACACAATCACTTCAGTATTGGTACCTAATGGAGCAGCAGGGAAGTAACATGCCTAGGGAATAAGAGGTTGCTAGTTTGAATCCCCGCTGGTATGTTTCCCAAACTATGGGAAACACCTATATCGGGCAGCAGCGATACAGGAAGATGCTGAAAGGCATCTATTCATGCTGCATGGGAGAAAACAATGGTAAACCCCTCCTGTATTCTACCAAGAAAACCACATGGCTCTGTGGTCTTTGCTAGGAGTCAACACCGACTTGACGGTACAACTTTACTTTTATATCAAACTTAGATTCAAACGATTGTGTGAACGTATTTCACACAACATATCATATTTTCCATATCAGGGTTGTGGTGTCATGTGAGAGAGACCTAGAGACTGTTCTCACGTGCAGGCAAAACCAGGCTAACAAGGCCAAGCCTGATCTTGCTCATGTGTGAGAACCGCCGGGATCGATCCCGGCAGCACCTCAGTGGCAAACACCCCAAGTCAGCCATCCTCTTAAACGGGCTTAAGAGAGCTAATGCACACTCGTGCAGTGCATTATGGGAGTTCCGGGGGCTGGAACAAAGTGTCTCAGCCCCCGACACTCCGTGCTACTGGCGGGGACGGGTGATTCAACCATCCAGAGAGTGAAGAAGGATTGTCTGCAGGGAGGTAAGTGCAAGCAGCCTTCTTCCCTGCTCTCCCTCGATTTTGAGAAAGGGCACTTAGAGTGATTTCTACATTCAGTCGGAGTTTACGTACCCAAGGCTCAAAGGGAACTAATCTTCTCATTGCCATATAGCTAGGTCTCCTCAGAGGGACGTTTCTGTTCCTCCAGTTCTTGGCGTCTGGAAAGTTTCTCTCCATACAGCTACTTAATTATGATCCTGCAGTTGTTTTGGCTTCCTCACTTCCCTTTGCAAGGCTTGCTTCAGGGTTGGTGTAGATATATAATGTATAGTTTGTCCTGAAGATACCTCTGCTGGCTCTTGTTCAATCCTTGTTCTTTCTAGCAGTATGTAATCATCCACTTGAAATGAACAAATGTATTAAGAGTGATGGATGTGCGTATGGTGGATTGTTTCTTTGTGGAAGTCTGGATGGCCATTCAAAAGGTGACACACTGATGCTTGTAGGATTTGATCGGTGAGCTTGTTTTGGTGTATGGTGTCCATTCAGGGGGCCGCTACTGGCCTGACAATTTGACTTGAATAAGTTCAGTTCCTAGTATGGTTGTCTGTTTGGCTGACGGTGTGTGCTGCTTTGACCCACAGACTGAATGCCTGCTATTGTCAGTACCCAGTTCTTATGAAGGAGGTTTTGTATTTGTATGAATGAAAAACCTTGTTAGTGTCAGGTAGCTGAGCTGTGAGCAGGGTCACTTGGGGCCGTAAGTCCAAAGCCAGGACTAAGAGGACCAGGAACATGCCAGGGGTCATGTCAAGCCAGGTAGACTGTCAGGAGCTGAGCACCTCAGGTGGAGAGCCAGATGCTATCCCCGCCACCTCAGCTGCCCTCCTGCCTGCCACTGCTTCTCAAAGATCTACTGTAGGTTTCAAGGAGAGACACTTCTGACCAGGGGTGAAGAAATGTTGGCTTAGTTTATCAGCCAGACAAAATATTTTACCTGTCAGATGGTTCCTCTAGCTATATTGGTACATTACTCATCAGGACTTTTTTCACTCATGGGGACATAGGAAGCTGCCTTATGCCCGACCATTGGTCCATCTAGCTCAGTATTGTCTGCACAGACTGGCAGCGGCTTCTCCAAGGTTGTAGCCAGGAGTCTCTCTCAGCCCTGTCTTGGAGATGCCAGGGAAAGAACTTGGAACCTTCTCTATGTGAGCATGCAGGTGCTCTTCCCAGAGTGGCCCCATCCCTTAAGGGGAAGATCTTACTGTCAGAGGTGCTCTTACCAGTGGACTTCGAGGCCAAAGTCCAGGGCTTCCACAGCCCCTGGGGCCCCCCAAATCCTCTTTAGTCTATCCCGGGTGGTGTGCTCACTAGGCGCAGCATAATTATGCCTAATTTACAGGGGAGGGGGGCCTCCAAAGGTCCAGGCTCCAAAATTACCTAGGTGCACCTCTGCTTACAGTGCTCACACATGTGATCTCCCATTCAAATGCCAACCAGGGTGGATCCTGCTTAGCAATGGGGACAATCCATGCTTGCTACCATGCTCGTCAGGCATCATTTTTCACTCGTCACAGACTAGTAGACTAGTGGATTTCCTCAGCCATGCTCTTGACCTTCCCTCCCTTCCAGAGGTGACCTTTGCCAGCTTTGAAAGTAGTAAGAGGTGGGGAGGAGACAAGGTTGCCAGGAGCCTTCTCTCCTTTCCTTGTGCCTCTTTCTTTTCAAGGAGTGTGAGGAGAGGGTCAGACTGTTCCCAAAGAACTACTCTGATGGTAGTGGCTACTGGGGCCATCTTATTGGCCTGCTGCCACTCAGAATAAGGCAGCTTCTTACATACAGTATCTATGAGGGGAAGTGGCAGTGCTGGGTTGCCACAACCTAAGGGGTATATTCGTGAGTCAAATGGGCCGTAAGCCAGAATTTGGCTTTTTAAAAGCCAAATCTGGCCATCTAGCTTCCATCTCAAACACTCACTTGCAGGGTGCTTTTTGGTTTGTTTAGCTTCTCCCTGCTGTTGGAAGCAGTGGCAGGATTATTCCAGGATTCAGAGGCAGTGCTCCCTCTGAGAGGGATTCCCAGATGTTGTTGACTACAATTCCCAGAATCTCCAACTGCAATGGCTTTTGCTTGGGGATTATGGGAATTGTAGTCAACAACATCTGGGAATCCCTCTCAGAGGGAACACTGTTCAAAGGATACCTTTGATTGCCAGTTCCTGGGAAATAAACCATGTTGATCCCCCAGGTTGTTCCCTCCATGCACGGCTGTGGGCTTCCTTGAAGTATCTGGTTGACCACCATTGGAAACAGGTTACTGGGTCAGACTTCTGGTCTGACCCAACATAGATCTTATATTCTTATGAGGAGGAGGCAGCAGTAGCAATCTGGGGAAGGCAAGAATAACATATCAGTGTTTGATTCACTGACATGCTAGAGACGGCAGTTAATATAAAAAGAGACCAGACAGTGTTATGCAATTCCCTTTGTCTGTTCCGTCTCTCTTCAAACTTACTCTTCAATATCTCAGAAAAAGGCACCTATATTGAATTTTTGGTCATAGGCAAATGTATTTAAATCTGATGAATCAGTTCAAAGGCAGATAATTAATCAACTAAAAATCCTTTCATCAGTTGACAGCCAGGGGGAAAAAATACATTTTCTTTTAAAGATAATGTAGTTCAGCTCAGCTGAGGTAAGGGCCATTGTTTATGTCCTATCGAGCAGAGATATTCTGAAAGAAGGATCATTCTGTTAAAAGAGAGAACATTTTTTCAAAGGCGAGACACTGGCCAATGCTAGATTTAAGCTTTGGAACATGAATAGTTTCTTCTATTTGCAGTTGTCAGTCACTGGTGTTCTAAGTTGAAGATGAGGGTCAAACCAGATGTGATGTCTTTTTCTTTGCTTTAAAGTAGCCCTGGGGGAAGGGGGGTTAACTTCCCCCTATTAACCCCCATCTGCTATTGCCCCCCAAGAAAATAAAAAAACAATCCTCCCTCTATGGCTAATAGCAGCTCTTGTGGTGTTCTGAATCAGGGAAATAGTATGGATGAGAAGGGTCTTTCACCACTACCACGACCCCGATCCAAATCTCCCTCTCAATAGCTGCTTTTAAGACAAGAAAAACATGTTGGGAAAATTGAATGTAGATAGCTCACTGCATGTCATATTTAGTTTGGCCATCAGTGCTCTCATCCTGGAGAATGACACAAACAAAAAATGGTGGTGTGCAGCTCTACAAACCGATGGTCAATGCCTTGTGCCCAAAGTTGGCAATGGGATTCTCTATGGTGCATGTGCACGTGCATGCATAAGCAGTACTAGGTTTCTAATTCCCGGTTATTTTCTCCTTTGTGTCATCTGATTCCTGGAAGATGAAAAGATTCTTACCCCAGGAGGAAGGGAACAGAGAACTCACCATCAAAGCATCTGCTATTCCATAGCCACCAAGACCCCTCAAGCAGAATGACACAACTTCTCTAGCTTCTCTCTGCTTTGGCAGTTGGTTTCAGCCCTCTGTCAAAGAGTGACCCAGGGCTCTTTTTAGAGGATAGCAAAGGGGGCAATTGCTGTGAAACCCACACATGGAGGGGGCAGGCATGCAAAGTATGGTTCAGTGTTTGAAATGATCAGATTGTTCCTTTTCATTCAAGGTAGTGAAATATAACCCCAGAACAAAGAGTCATTTCAGTATTCATTTGAGCCCTTCCCCTCCTTTCTTCTCCCTTCCCGACATATTACTCACCATTACACACACAGTAGAATGTAACATTTGCACCGTTGTGCAAGATCATTGATGCGTAAGTGCAAAAAGGGCACCAACTAAGTTGCGCAACATGGCCATACTATTGCGCAACTCCATCGGAGATGTTTTTGGACTTGCCCAACTGCACAAACAGAACATTGTACCGTGGGCTTAACAATGGGGGAGGGATCAGTTCCAGTAGAACCATTAGTCATAATGAGGTATACGGTGTTGGGAATGGGAGGCAGAGTATTTGAAAACGTTGAAAGCTGCTTTGAGGCTCAGATGGCCGAAATGCGGGAGATTAACCAAATAAAATGAATAAATCTGGATTCCATTTTTGCACTGCCTCTCCTCCAAGGCACTCAGGGTGGCTGGATAACATTCTCCTGCTATTATTCTATTATTATTATTTTTATTCTCCTGCTCAGATATTATTCAGAGTGACTCCTGCTAACTAAGTAAAGAGACACCTTTTAAAGTGGTGATTCTCTTATATGTAGCAGGAGGAGAACAACTGGCCCTATCCAACCCTCCAGTGGTTGTTGCGGGTATGTGCCTTATATTTCTTTTTAGAGTGTTTGCCCTTTGGGGACATGGAGCCATCTTATTTATGTATTATTAAATTTTCCATGTAAACCGCTTGGAGAACTTGGGTTGAAGAGCATTATATAAATATTCGTAGTAGTAGTAGCAGCAGCAGCAGCATTCTTACAACAACCCTGTGAGGTGGGTTAGGGTGTGAGACAGTGACTGGCCCAAGGTCACCTGGTAGATGTCCTTCTACTCTCAGCAGAGTGGAGTTGTGGGCATTACTTCTAATCCATGCAGTTTTTCTCCTGCACAAGCTGGGTGAAAGTGAATTGGGTTTTCATATGGCAATTTTTGTAAGTGGTTCATCCCCCAATTTAGGTAAAAGACTAACCAAATAACCAGAACAGCTTGCCATGATGTACCCTTTGTTGGATTGTACCACTTCAGATCACCAGCAAGTGGGAGACTGAATGTTCCTTCAGGTTAAAAGAAATGCACATTCAAAATGAACATGTCAGAAAAGATGCTAGGCTCGAACCTTTTCCCTGACTAGCTAATATTCTATGTTCAGGGAGGTAGTTATGTTTTGGGGGTTTTTTACCTAGGGGTTCACTTGTGGTCTCAAGTGGTACAGTGCCTCACATGGGTCTCTTTTAAAGGGTTGTGGGGTTTTTTGGAAGGTTTTTCTGAAATCACTAAACCCAGGGACTGTTTCAGAGTTACCAACAAGAAAAGAACTAGTCCCCATCTGAAACTCAATGCCGAGGGTAATATTTCAGGCAGGAGAAATGGACAGAAGTTGTATTTCCTTCCAAGGAGTTTTGTGCCGGTCTTTTTTCTTAATTATTCTTGATGTTTTGCCCATTATACCATTAGCTTTGTCACAGTACAGAGATAAATAGCCAGCATCCACAAGAACAAAGTGTGAACTTGAAAGCATTTAATTATTGATATCTTGGTAACTAAGGTTCTGAAATGACGTTGTCAAATCCCATAATGATCAGACAGCAAATACATCACTCACTTTGGCAAAAAACAAAACCCCCAAAAACAAACAGACCTCAGAATATACATAGAACCTCAGAATATGTGAAACAAATATGACGAACATTTCATTAGTTCTCATGTATATTCAGCATTCACTTAGTGTGCAGAACTTGCCCCCTCAAAACACCCCCCAGATCCCCCCCCCTTAATAAGGCATTACAAATATTTATTTCCTTCTGGCTCATGCTCTTGATGGTCGGAACATTTAGAAAAGTACTGTTTTATCACAAGTTATATTCTTCTGATTGGCTGAAATAAAATCAATATTTCTCTGATTACAAAGCTGTTATGGATGCTCGTCTTATGTTATCCATCATTTTAAAATGTAGGTTAGAACAATAGTGCGCAGGTATATGTTTAATTCATCCTCTTCAGATTATGTGAGTGGGATAAATGTTTTCTCTAAATAAAAGCCCCCACACCACCCCCCAAGATAAATCTGTTGGCCAATTTGAGTGTTCGTTTGCTGATGTGGTACATTCAGCCTGGGATTAACTCTCATGGGATTAACCTGGGTCGGTTTTCATGCAGAAAGAAAATTGATTTCTCATGCCGTCTTTCTGAGGTGGGAAAAGTTGACCTGGGACTCATGGGTGTGCTTTCAGACAAAACTCACATGAAAACAGAGGTTGGGCCATCTGGTGAGAGGCCTGTACCATCTCAGGGGTTGAAAGATATGTTGTTGGTGTTCACAAGGTAACATTCTCTTTCCCCACACAGTTGAGCCAAATTGTATGGGATTTATGGCTATCGGTTTTCCAAATGTAAGAAGTGTTCATCTCTCATTTGGATATGTTGACTCATTTAAATGTATGTCTCTGAGTCCTATGCCAATGGTGGAGCCAGGCCTGCTCTTGGCCAGAGATGCAGAGTGCTGTTCCTGCAGCGGTGCTCTCCCTGGCTGCAACTGCAGAGCAAGCTGGCAAGGGGGAACACTTTAAACAAGATGCTGATGCTGCATCACCATCTTGGGCTCCTCCCAGGTTGGAAAAGAGGAAGTTGGAACTTCTAGACTCTCATGCCACCACCCAGATGGAGTTGCCAAACAAGGGGAGGGGAAGGAGGGCAGAGCAAGGCAGGGGATACGAGAGGAGGGGAAGGAGGGCAGAGAAAGACGGGAAATGAGGGGAGGGGGAGGGGTGGAGAAAGGCAGGGGATATGAGAGGAGGGGAAGGAGAGTGGAGAAAAGCAGGGGATACGAGAGAAGGAGAAGGAAGGTGGAGAAAGACGAGAAACGAGGGGAGGCCGGAGAAAGGCAGGGGATATGAGAGGAGGGGAAGGAGAGTGGAGAAAGGCAGGGGATACGAGAGGAGGGGAAGGAGGGCAAAGAAAGGGCTATAATGAGACAACACAGTAGACTCCTATGGGACCAGAAGTGGGCTACGAGGGCGTGGGGAATGTACAGATATTTAAGGAGGGCAGTGCCAAGTATAGGTGGAAGGACAGGGCAAGGCAGGACAGATATTCCTGCTTATGTGAGATGCAATCCCAAAAGGAAGATATTATAGTAATAAACCAGGCCCACAGCCAGCCTAAAGGTTTTGACATCACACACACACACACACACACACACCGCCAAAAGGGAGAGGAGTCAGGTTTTACCACCTTAGTGCCTCTCCATTGCATCACGATATAGCAGATTCAACATTATTTGTTTGTAAAAACTGGGGAGGGGGGAAGAAAAATTAGTGGGGCACCGTAGCCTGCCTCCCCGCCCCCAAAACGGGTGTGTATATAAACTGCCTCTGAGGAAGAGCACTCTTAAGCTCAAAATAGATCAGGCAATGATTGAATAAATAACTGATAAATATTCAATCGGCATCTTCAGAAATTTCCCCCTTTTTAGCTTAACTTTAGGTATTGCAGCATTTTCCTCCCTTGTCTTTCCTTTTACATTGGATTAACTTCCCAGAGAGGATGAAGGGTGCTTGTAACCATCTCCCGTCACTCTGAGGCTAGGAGGCGGGTGGAAAACAGAGACAGTACATGGGGTAAACTGGACAGTATGAAATTATGGCCCAGTTCAGATGTAACACAGAACTGTGAGTCCAATGGACCCATGGTTCCCCTCTCCCTGCTCTCCTGTCTGTGCTGAGAGATGAGGGAGCTGGCTGTGCGGGCTTCCTTCTTTCTTGAAGAACAGCTTGCACAGCCAATCAGGCTGGAGTGAGAGGGGAGTTTCCTTCCTCAATTCCGGTTCGGTGGGGCCCAAACTACGGTGCCAGTTTGTGGTGGCGAATCTCCACTGTGACTGAAGGTTCAGAGTGGAGTTTGGTCAGGGAAACCATGGTTCACTTTCCCCTGCAAACTGCATTTCCCCAAATTTGGACATTTGGATTAGAAAATCAGAGGTGAAGGGACTTCAACAAACGGAAGTACTTTTTCACACAATGCATAATCAACTTGTGGCCACAAGATGTGGTGACAGCCAACAACCTGGAGGGCTTTAAGCGGGGCTTGGATAACTTCATGGAGGAGAGGTCTATAAATGGCTACTAGTCGGAGGGCTATAGGCCACCCCCAGCCTCAAAGGCAGGATGCCTCTGAGTACCAGTTGCAGGGGAGTCACAGCAGGAGAGAGGACATGCCCTCAACTGCTGCCTGTGGCTTCCAGTGGCATCTGGTGGGCCACTGTGTGAAACAGGATGATGGACTAGATGGGCCTTGGGTCCGATCCAGCAGGACTGTTCTTATGTTCTTATGACTTCCAGTTTCCTGTTCTATCTGAACCGGGCCAGAGTATTAAAATGTCTGAACTATTTCCATTGATCAATATGAGGGTGAGGTACCTTGGTGATAGTTTGCATTGAGCCAAGCAGCAAATCCGATTTAAGCCAGTGGAGCTTCCTGATTTCAATAATTGATCCGGTTTGCTTTAAAAATACATTCTGCCTTTCTTACCATAGGCAACCCAAGGTACTGCATAAGAAGAAAGCAGAGAGAGTAAATTGTCTTGTATTTCAAATGTAATTAGATTGTGGATTTGACTGCATGAATGCACTGAGCAATGTTGACCCCAGACAGGGGATACTTGGTGGGTCCCCTTCACCTGGGAGAAACAGTATATGCAAACAAGGGTGTCATTAGTGGGTGCTCCATTGGGCACAGGCCCCCAATGAATGGCTCAGGGCCTCAGATCTCATCAACTGTCTCCCTCCTGCATGACCAGGGGTATGCATGAGCCCCCAAAAATGCAGTTTGATTCAACCCCTCATTCGCTCCATGATCGAACCTCTGATCTGGCCCTGGTTTGAGCCGAACCAGTTTGGCACGAACTGTTTGTGCACACCCCTATCCATGACATCTTGCAGAAAGGAAGTGCAGCAGCAGAGGCACCAGCAGCGCATGGGAAAAGAGCCCCTTGCCTCCACCTAGCTCTCTGCTGCTTCCACCTTCATAGGTGCTGTATTATAATATTAGAGACTTTTACAAATATGACATTATTCTTGGAGGGTTTGATTCTTGGAGGGTTTTTTTTTTTTTTTTTACGAAAGGCAGTATAAAAATGTAAAAATAAATAAATAAATAAATAAATTGAGTTTATTACCAAAAGGTAATCTGTGGGGCACCCCACATCTTTTAAGTATCTAGCAATGTCTCTGCATGCAAATCCAGAACTGATTTGAACCTTAACATTGGAACATAAGATGCTGCTTTATACCGAGTCAGACCATTGGTCCATCTCGCTCAGTATTGTCTACACCAGGCGTGGGCAAACTTGGCTCTCCAGCTGTTGTTGAACTGCAAGTCCCATCATCACCAGCCACAATAAATGTTGGGATATATTGTGGCAGCCATTGCAATTGCCTTGCAATTGCACGCTGCAGTTGAATGAGATGGTCTGTGTGGATGTGTTCTAAGAACAACTTGATGGGACTCTTTTCCAAGCTCAGTTTTTTTGAAATTTATCAAGGGAAGTATTAGTCTCACGACCAATTCCAATGGGAATTTCTTGGCTTGATGATCTGCTGTGGTTGAAAATGGGCTCTTTGTTGGTATGAATGACTGACATATCGGACTGGTTTATTCCATGCAACTTGAGAAAAGGATGAGCGTGTGTGTGTGTGTGTGTGTGTGTAAGAGAGAGAGAGAGAGAGAGACCCCTGAACGATGGTTGTGTGAACTGTCCCTCAGCTGGACATAGGTTTAGCTGTTCATAGAGTTGGTTCAGAATTTGTAAATATTTTCAGATCCCCTGGAAAAGACAACTGGTGTCAGTTTCAGCAAACCGAAAATGACACAACTTGTGTCAGTTTCAGCAAGTTAAAAAATGAGTGTACCATACAGCTTTATCCCTAACATTTCCTTAGGAACACATGGGAGATGCATGAAAGTCTGTGTGAATTGTATTGCATCCAATGAGAATGGCGGGCAAAGGAAAGACTCTTTTACCAGGAGAGGAAAGGTGGTCACGAAGGCCAACTTGAGTTCTTGCTGAGAGTTCGCCATTCATGTAGCTAGATACTCTGCCATGATTGCTCTGTGTGTACCATCCATTTTTCTTTGCACAAGGCAGCTCCTATACTTAGCCCATACTAAGCCTTCCACCCTCTTCAAATATGCAGATCCATAGAGTGAGAACACAAACCCTCATTTCTTTGTGCCGTTCATTTTTCACCATGTTCTAGAGGAGATGCTGCTGTGGCATGCCATCCCAACATATTCAGGTTGTGGTTTCCCTTAGGGATTATGTGCATATGCACAACAATCTTGTGGGCCTAGTGCAACACCCTGTTGTTCTCCCACACTGGTGCCTCCTACGTTTTGCCACGATGTCTCTTTCAGAAGAGGAATTGTTTTGTTGTGGCTGTTGGACGGCATGCGGTCATCGCAGATGTTATTTGGCCCTGCTTAGTGTTCATGGGGACATGCGCACAATCCCTGCCCAGCTCAAGCATGCGCATTCCCCCCCTAAAACATTACCTTTAAATGGTGCAGAGGTTGTACAGTAAGCAAGAACAAGAGGGAAACAGGACTTCAGAGAGCTGAGTGGAGGGCATAACATATAGTATTCAGCTTATGCAGAATCCACCTGACAATACAGAGTTCAGGAGAACCTCGTTCATCGCGGACTCAATACCTGTGGTTGGGTAATTGAAAACCGACCTTAGTATATGCGGGGGCGGGGGGATGGGGGAAAAGTGTGAACCTTGTGTATCGACAGGTCAGGGTGAATGGAAATGACCTGCAAAACAAAAAACAAAATGAACCCACATGCACACATGATTTTTGGCCGATTTTTAAAATATTGGGGGGCACTGCTGGACTGCTGGTGACCCACGATGTATGGTAGGTAACTTCCCTCCACATTTCTTTAGCCCCCATTTTTGTGACTTTTTTGCGCCCACCAGGAACCTAACCCCCTGATTTGCATTGCCCCAATGACTCCATATTCTCAGTTTCCATATCTGGGGTAGTAGTAGAAAATGGAACCACCACAAATTCGTAGGTTCTGCTCTATTATGAACATGATTTTTTCCTAAAAGTTATTGGCATATATTTGGCCTGAAGCAAAGTGATAATGGGGAGAAAAAGTCAAACAAACCCACACATACCTTACAATTCCCTTGTTGGAATATAATTTACCATTAATATATTTAATTAAAAGATACCTCTGTGTTCCATTTTCTGTTCTCTCACAGGTGCTATAACTTTCATGTTTATTAATCGTATTAGATCAAATAAGGCAGACATTTGATTATAAATTGCGGGCTCGTCGTTTTAAGAAAACATGGAATTTACAGGGTTTTGAGAAGGGGATTGTGTATTTTTGTATATGTGGAAACTAGCATACAGTTCTGTTAAAACTGAAATGCGGGAGACAAGCTATTATAATAAACCTGGATAAAGCATTGGAAGAAATCTTATGTCCCCAGTGGTATTTTTGTTTTTTGAAAAATTAATTAATGCAATAGAATTCTTTGCAACAGAAAAGTGCAGAATTTCCTCCAAAGTCTTATGTACAGGTAGAAGAATAAAGAGACACAGCCCAGGGCTTCAGTGAGCTTATTATATGGCAAGCATGTAATAAAGACAGCAGATATAGCTGTATTTTCAGATGAGATGAAAGCCCACTGCCCACGTTAAAAATGGTCCACAATTTCAAGGAATGATTTGATAAATGATCCAACTGCAGGGTGTGTGTGTGTGTGTGTGTGTGTGTGTGTATAGTATAATTTCTACAGCCTGTCTTATAACATCAGAGCTGGATCCAGATAATACTTGTGTGGAGTTCTGTTTTAAGCTTTTAAATGCACCCCCCCCTCCACATACACACAATTTTAAGAAAGGATCTTACTATGTAAGAAGGCAGTGTAACATTACTTTAAAAAAACCCAACAACGTTAATGCCTGGATCCAAATTTCCATTGTCTTTTTATAATCCGACTTTATTGTCTTGCAGTAATTATCATGTCCCAGTTTGTAAATATCATTTTGTTTCTGCATCTGAATCTCCTCCTGTGAAAGGTGTAAAGGGAGAGATCTGGAAGAGAGGGGAGGTCATTGCTACAGTGAGTCCTTGCCTTCTGCCACTGCAAAGCCGATCTTGCCAAAGGACCCGAATGCAGCATTTTGCACAGGAGGGAAAAGGCTGGAAATATTCTTTTGGGCTTTGTGTAAATAATGTTTAAGGACTCAGAAATAGTTAATTACATTTCCCACGTAATTGATGATATTGCGGTAATGCATTGGGACAGCTCATCAGCATTTTCCTAAACTGTTCCTCTGAGGAAAATATTCCTGCTAAAACTCTGATTTCTTCATTTTACTGTGCTCTAAAATGTCAAAATCAATGCATTTATCAGAGTTTTCTGCATACAAATTCTCCAGGCTTTCCCCTCCTCCCCACCCCAAGAGCCTTTCCCCAACAGTCCCTGAGCAAGGTGGAAGGGGATACGGTTTGCCCAACCGAATCAGCTCCTATTTTCTCGACTCGATCTGCCTCTCTCCTCTCTTTCACCTGCATAGCTTGCAAGAAGAAGCAGCCATCAGATATTTGGTACACTGTGGGGAAACTGGCACTTATTTATTTGTATTAGATGTATAGTACCAGGGGTGGACCAAGATATCGCAGCACCTGCGGTGAGGTGCCAACTGCTGCCCTGCCCCACAACCCTGGTGGGGCTTAGCCCTCTTTCAGAATTAACCCTTTTAAGTTTGCAAGTGACGCAGGGCAAGGAGAGGGAAGGTTAGCCAGCAGCCTCCCCACCTCTTCTTGGGTTTCTTTCAAGCTGAAGAGCTGCTCTGATGGCATTGATGGGAAGGATTATCTTGCCACCCTTCCCCACTCCTCTGCCACCTGAGGCAGGTGCCTCACCTGGCCTCATGAAAGGGCCACCCCATATAACATCATTAAGTTAGCTGTATCTAATCTTTGAGTGTAATAATAAATGACTTAACTTTAACTTAATTATGTAGTTCACCGGTTCCCAACCTTTTCCTTTAGGCAGACAGCTACATGGCCATCAAAAGCTTTTGCTGACCACCATGTGAACAAGATGTTTTAACCATTTCTAACATAGCCTATGGCAGATCTGAATCAAACATATATCCAGGGGTGCATTAAAAATGCAGCTATTTCTAATGATTTATGATGCTCGCTCACAAACGTATTACTCTTGTCACTGTACATTTACCTCCATAACCGCCCAAAGACGCAAGTTTTGGGCAGTATAGAAATATGTTCAATCAATCAATCAATCAATCAATCGGATTATATTATTATTATGTTATCTCTCCAACCCCCATGGACCACCTTATGGATCACCAGAGGTTTGTGGACCACAGGTTGGGGACCACCAATGTCGATAATATTTCATTAAATCGTTATGACTCATCTCTTGAGCCCAAACCCCTTCATGACATCTCATAATACTTAGCATTAGTATAGCACTTCGAAATGGTCAAAGTGCTTCACATGCATTATCTTGTAATCTGCACAACAGCCCTGTAAGGTGGGTAGTATTATTCCCATCTTGCAGATAGAGAAGACTGAGGCAGAGTGGCTTGCCTAAGGCTACCTAGTGAGTTTGTGGCAGAGGTGAGGGCTCCTCAGAGGCATCTGACGGGCCACTGTGTGAAACAGGATGCTGGACTAGAGAGGCCAATCCAGCAGGGCTGTTCTTTTGGGGGAGAAAAAAAATTGCATATAGGGGTTATTAAGGTGTGGTCATAGAGCACAGTAAAATGAAGGAGAGAACTCCTCAAATGCATGGGGGGCAGGATCTGGGTCCCTGGGGTTGCCCTCTGGCTCCACTCTAACATGAACATTTTTAAAAACAACACCCTGCCCCCTGACCTGTGCTCTTTATAACAGGGATTCCAAGATGTTGTTGACTACAACTCCCATCATCCCCAGCCAAAGGCCCTTGTAGCTAAGGATGATGGGAGCTGTAGTCAACAACATCTGGGAATCCCTGTTACAGAGAACACTGCCCCTGACAGTCTGCAGCAGGGCATTTCATAATATATATTGTACTTTGCATAGTAACATAAGCACCACAAAAGGATCCCTGCCCTCTATGAGCTTGCAAGCTACATGTTGGCACTGACGTTGACAGGGAAGGGAGGACAATTAATAAGAAGGGCTGAATGAGCGAATGCAGTGATGTTTTTCTTAGCCTTTGTTTCAGTTAGGGAAGAGAACTATGATCCCTACTTGCCATTAGTGGAATTATAAAATTGACCTGTTCTCCATCCCCCTTTCAGTTGTGGGTCCCACTGGGTGAAGCCTTCTATTTTTTTTTTTTTTATAACAGGAATCTGTTTCTTGCCCTGAATAATTCACAGTCTAATCTAGTCAGCATTAATTAATGTAGTCAAAACAATTCACCTATTTTTATTAATGCGAATAGCGAATTTGAAAAACAATTAGTTTATTATAAGGGAAATCGGAGTATTTTGACAGTGCCCATTAGCTCTGCAAGATTTCCAGTAAGGCTTTTTTTCCTCCCCATAAATTTAGCAGCTGCTTATTCTACTTTTGGCAAAATCTCAGCACAGGCAGATTTCAGCTGAAGGAGGGCAAAGTGAGAAAGTAAATGTGGAATTTGGGGACTTCCTTTTTAAAAAAAGTTTCTGTTAGGAACTGGATATCTAAACCCATTCTATCTCATTTACACAGAGATTTGGGAGGACTAGAAGAACAGAAAGTACAGTATTTAGAGAAATGTAGATTTTTTTTAAATTCTTTGCAGATGGCTGGTGCCATTTGCTGAGGCACAATTGTTTTATCTTACCGGGTGGGCATTCCTCTGCCCTTCCAGCTGTCCTACAATGGTAGCCAGTGGCCCTTGTAAGAAAACAGCTTCATCTGCTGCCCCTGACTGAGGGAGTCTGGAAGGCAGGAGAGCTTAGGTCCAAGTCGGAAATCAACTCTTGAACTCACAGCATGCACATCTTCTGGAGTGTGTGTGTGTGCACGTGCATGGTTGTGCACGTGCATGGTTGGGTGCATATAATTTGATTAGGCCCCTAGCAGAAAAGATGAATTTCCTTCTAATAATTCGGATTCAGCACCTGTCCACACCTGATATTTTTGAATGTGCTAAAGCACCCTAGGACCATCTTCTTCTTTCCAAATGGAATATAATGCCTAGGGGATAATAATTATTTTTTTAATCCACCCCTTTGTTACCCCCAAATGGATAATTTATTAATAGTGTTGCCAAATGGTTACTTTCTGTATTCAGTAGAAGAATATCTGTATTCAGTAGAAGAATATTCAGTCCATGCCATTCATAAGCAAATTACAAATACGCAATGTGATTCACGGGTACAGAAATGGACCGCGGGTTCGGCAAACTCCGGTTTCACATTACATACGAATGCGGCCTCTTTCTTATACCCTGCTTTAAGGGGAGACTCCATGTGAACACTATAAGTAAGATATTCCCTTTAGGGGATGTGGCCACTTGAGCACCTGCATGCTTGCATGCAGAAGGTTCCAAGCTCCCTCCCTCCGTAGACAATACTGAGCTAGATGGACCAATGGTCTGACACAGTATAAGGCAGCTTCCTATGTTCCTAACTGGTCCCTGGCAGTTAATAATATAGTCTTGTTTCTGGGCTCTTCCCTCCCAGAGCAAGGGGCACAAAGAGCTACATTTGAACTTGTGGCTAGCAAGTGGAGATGCCAGCCAATCATAGTGAACAAAGTGAGGCCTCAGAATAAAATAATAACTAATGGCACAGCGGGGAAATAACCTGACTAGGGAATGAGAGGTTGCTGGTTCGAATCCCCGCTGGTTGGTTTCTCAGACCATGGGAAACCCATATATCGGGCAGCAGCAATATAGGAAGATGCTGAAAGGCATCATCTCATACTGTGTGGGAGGAGGCAATGGTAAACCCTTCCTGTATTCCACCAAAGACAACCACAGGGCTCTGTGGGTGCCAGGAGTTGACACCGACTCGATGGCACAACTTTACCTTTAGTTCCATAATAATATTATGAATTAAAAGTAGAGCCTGGTTTCTTAAGTTTGTCATTCTTAAAATGTCCATAAGTAGTCTGCAATAAATGTCCCACAGAATACACACAAGCCCTTAAAGCAGGCCTGCCCAGTTTAGCCCCCACCCCCGCAGCTGTTTTTGGAATACAACTCCCATAATCCCCAGCCACAGTGGCCAATAGCCAGGGATTATGGGAATTGTAGGTCAACATCTGCAGGAGGGCTGAAGTTGAGCAGCCCTGCCTTAAAGTGTGTCAAAAGTAGTCCTTTGGAGCCCAGCCATATTCTGTATAGGAAAATTAATCTCCCATTATTTTGGCAGTTTCAGAGAATTTGAAATTGGCTAAGGTCTGATGCAGATCTAGGTCTTAAGGTCATGGCTGTCTTGTCTTGAACTGCTTATTGTGGAAATAGGCAACATTCATTCTCCATCATATTTGTAGCCATACATCTGAAGATACAGGTCAATAGATCCCATCCATGGCAGAGTTCCACCTCTGTGCTGCTACTATATTTACTGTTGTTTAAGCACTGCTAATAGTTGCAACCTCATTTCTGCAGCATTTTAATAACACATGTTTTAGTACCTCATCTTGCCGTTCATTTCCCCCTTTTCAGATCTTGCATTGATCTCAATGCAGGTGGAAACAAGTGGAACAGCTGCCTATTTATGCTCACAAATGCTAGAGATGAAGGGTGATTTTTCTAATAAACTGCACACTGTAAATCCAACTACTAGATCAGGAGCAGGTACTTTGCTCTGCAGCAAATATCGGTTCCTGGCTCTTGGGTAGGTGAAATTCCAGAAGGTTTCCCATTCCTTGATTTTCCCATTATCTTTAGCTAGTTATTTCCTCAGGACTTTAGTCTCCTTTTCCATTTCTTAGCTGAATTTTCCTAAGGGACAAAGGCATATGAGGATCACTATGTCCATGTGTGTGTCTTTCTGTCCCCCTCTGATTCCCTCCAAGATTAGCTGGTCCGCGATCTTGTTTCCAGATAGTGACCACTCAAACTATAGGCAGTAGCCCTTTTGTAACTCACATACTGACAGTTGGATGCAAATTCATAGCTCATGGGAGTGAGTGTTAGGTAAGAGTCAAGAGGTGGAAAGTAGGGCCCATTAGTTCTACTCAAAATAGCTTGGGTTTTTTTGTTTAGCTTGCCAGAGCACATGCCTTGACCCATCTAGGCATGTGGCATTCCGGATATTATCCCAAGCTGCATTGCTTGATATGGAATGTTTACTTGAAAATGGCATCTCACAAACTCTTCCAGCTGATTCAAAGGACTTTAATAAATGGGGGAAGGTGTGTGTATGTGTGTGTGTGTTTTGTTACCAATGATTTGTATGTGAACATCAACATGTGAACATCAACATGTGATGAGCTGAGAATGGTTGCAATCTGAGCAATAATTTCTTTGATCTATAAATTGTATACAAATTGTCTAAACCTGCTGGGATTATTGTGAATGAGCCCAGGGGGAGGGTTAATCCCCTCCCCTCCCCTCCCCCTTCACCCACCAGAGGAGGGAGACTTCATTTTTTTATTTGGAACTAACCACAGCTTCATGTGGAACTTGGAGAACTGTACTTAGTTTATTGTGGGTTGTTCACAAAGCTGAATGGGAAACTAGTCTGATCCTGGTCTGGTTGAACACACTAGTTAAATTAATACTAGGAAAAGTTTGTCTGAGTTCAGACATACAGGATAACCACAGTTATAGCTGGCCGAGGTTGTAACTGCCGCACACCAGAATGCATGAAACTGCAATTACGGGCCAAAAGCTAACTCTGGTTTGCCAGTTAACTCTAAGTTTCACTGCTAGCAATTGAGGTTTTGCTGCCAAAGTGTTCTGCCTGAACGCTGACTCAGCTATAACCGCGATTTGGAGCCTATTCCAAACTCCAATCATAGAGGAGGCGGCAATGGGCCTTGGTGGCTGGGCAGCAGGGATGGGATCCCCTCTCTTTTAACTGGAGTTTTGCTGGCCACGGTTTGCTGAATGTCTGCGGCGTGATTTGGAGTTGAGAGCTGAAACCTCGAGCATGCTTAACTCCAGTTAACTTGTACGACTGAACTGGGCTTTCTTCAAGTTCAGATGACACTGAAGAGTTAGAGAGGAGAGCTGGTCTTGTGGTAGCAAGCATGATTTGTCCCCATAGCTAAGCAGGTTCTGCCCTGGTTGCATATGAATGGGAGACTTGATGTGTGAGCACTGCAAGATATTCCCCTCAGGGGATGAAGCCGCTCTGGGAAGAACATCTCCAAGATAGGGCTGAGAGAGATTCCTGCCTGCAACCTTGGAGAAGCCGCTGCCAGTCTGTGAAGACAATACTGAGCTAGAAGGACCAATGGTCTGACTCAGTATATGGCAGTTACCTATGTTCCTATGAGAGCTGGTCTTGTGGTAGCAAGCATGACTTGTCCCCATAGCTAAGCAGGGTCTGCCCTGGTTGCATATGAATGGGAGACTTGATGTGTGAGCACTGGAAGATATTCCCCTCAGGGGATGGAGCCACTCTGCGAAGAGCAGAAGGTTTCAAGTTCCCTCCCTGGCAGCATCTCCAAGATAGGGCTTAGAGAGACCCCTGCCTGCAGCCTTGGAGAAGCCTCTGCCAGTCTGTGAAGACAATACTGAGCTAGATGGACCAATGGTCTGACTCAGTATATGGCAGCTTCCTATGTTCTTATGTTCCTATGACACAAAGAACCATAGTTAGTTTAAAACTGAAAGCAGAAGCTGTCCGTCTGCTCCTTTGGTGTGCAAAAGAGGACAAGAGGGAAGGGGCAGCGTGTGATCCCATGATTGTCTGAACCTTCTTTTTATGCAGAACTGTGGTCCAATGTTACTTTCAAGATCTAGATGCTTGTGCATATCAGAGCTGTCACATTTGAACCCCAGTGTTCCTCCAAGGAGTTCAGAGTGGTCTACAGGGATGGGGTGGATCGAGGTTATCTCCTCCTGTATTCACATCAACAACCCTGTGTGGTGGCTTCACTGAGATATTTTGACTGTTCTTGGGATATCCAGCGAACTTCATGTACCTCAGATAACGCCGACTGGGATTCCTCTTTCCTTCCTTTTCTTTGGCTTTCTGTTAAACGTTAAAGCAGGATCAGACCAAGGGGCTCTGTGGCTATGAAAGACCAAGGGGTCAGGGCTATGAAAGTCTGGATAGGACTGAGAAATCGAATAAAGACAGAAGGGAGTGAACAATATAAGATCACAGTCTGAAATATAAGTCAAAGACATACAGCAAAGGGAGGAACATATAGCAGATAACTGAGATCAAGCTGCAATTCATTTCAAAGCTGAGTAGAGATGTGAACAGAGCGGGATTTGTGTTTCGTTCCAAGCTCAGAACAGAATGCAAATGCCTGGAATTTTCCATCGGAACAATCAGTTGAGCCAGTTGTTCTGAAGGAACAAGCCCTACATTTTAAGAGTGTTGCATTTCGGCTCAGAACACTCAAAACGGCTCGTTTTGCGTCAGAACATTTCAATTATGAAACGTTCTGCACATCCCTAAAGCTGAGGAGGAGGGGATTTCTGAGATGGGGCCCATAGCTCAGTGGTGGACTCTCTGCTTAGCATGCAGAAGGTCTCAGGTTCAATTCCTGACAGGATAGGGCTGGGAAAGACTGCTGCCTGAAACCTTGGAGAAGCACTGCCAGTCAATACTGATCATGGCGGACTCAATATAAGGCATCTTCCTGTGTCCCTATGGAGGAGAAGGGTTGACAGTCCCAGACAGAAACAGATTTTAGGTACAAGGTGGGATCTCAGACTCAGTTGCACCAGAGCACTGTAGATCCTGGCATACAATCTGGATCCTTATGAACATGACTCATTCTAGGTACATATGAGTCAAGAGTAGTTTTGGTGCTACTTTTGCTATGATCGCAACATTCAAGCTTCTATACATCGTAATCCCAAATGACAGCGTTCACTGTTTCTCCAGGTCTGCAAAAGAAGCTGATATTTTCTTTTAATGGGAAATCGTTTCATACAAAGGGACCAGTTTTGCGTTTCTTTTCTGAACTTTTGAGGGGGTAGGCTGCACAGAACTCTCTCTATTACATAGGTAATGGTAAACCCCTCCTGTATTCTACCAAAGAAAACCACATGGCTCTGTGGTCGCCAGGAGTCGACACCAACTTGGCAGCAAAACTTTATCTTTTTGCAGGCTAATACAATACAAAAATGTGCGGTGATGTAAATCTTAGGTAATCTCTAAGAAAAAAGGTTCTCATGTTTGCTGTGTGTCGTCTGAGCTGGTCTGTTCTCCTCACCTGCTGCCTTTGCCTTTTCTGCCACAGGCACAAGAGCTGAATTCACCTGTGCAGGTGAACCTCTTTTGTGTTGCCTATCTTATCCTTTCCTGGGTGATGCAAACTGCATTTTGTGTTTATACAATATGGTTCAATGCTGCTTCCATATGGCCAGATGGTACAATTGCATGTTCCTTCAGAAGGCAAATAAAGTGGTATCTCGAGAGCAAGAAAAAACCCCACGCACATTGTGGGTGTATACTGGCATCAGCGAAGCCTGGGACAGCCTTGGGGGCATGGGGATAATCCATAGATGTGTTTGGAGACAGTTAATTTTTTTAAGAATTGGCCACAATACAAGGAGTAAAAGGATGGATTCTTTCAAAGCTAGAACAGGCTTCTCCATGCAATCCTCCTCTCCATGCAAGTAGGAAATGCATGAACTGAGAGGAGAATATGGGGAGATCTGCAATATGTATATGCTCCGTTTGTGCCTGGCCATTATGACGTTACAAAAAGATGTCATTTCCAGGTCGGTCAGCAATGTTTTCTCAAATGTTTTACGGCTACTCCTACCCTTTGTGCATTTCTTAAGTGTAGGTAGAGAACTGTGGGGGAACTTAACTGCAAAACTGCCATGCAGACAAGCCTTTGATTGGGTTAACTTCTGCTCTGGGGTTGAGGGTTGCAAACAGACCGAATTCCCAGTCAATTGGAGGCTGAATTTTAAAGCTTCGATGGGTGTGGTTTGGGGCTGTCTGTCAGCTCGTATTTCTCCCGCTCCCCGATTGAGTGTGATGTTAATGTCACCAAAAGGCATGTATTTAGGGGCGGGGTTGTAGTTCATTGGTAGAGCATATACTTTGCATGCAGAGGGTTTTAGCAGGAGTCACTCCTTCATTTATTTTTATTTATTTCACACATGTATATAAAATCTCAGGGCAGTTTACAATCTAAACAAATAGCAGCTTAAACCCCCAAATCAAACAAAACAAATTAAAATGACTGTAAATAAAACTTTAAAACTCAAACTAAAAGCCTGATGAAACAGATGTGAGGTGTGAGACATGAGGTGAAGTGTGAGGTGAGGAGTGAAACACCTCATGAGGTGAGGCGTGAGGCATGGTCTCCCAAAATTGTTGGGTTGGGTTGTGTCAGATTGGAAACCCGACATTTCCTGGCATACCTGTAGGATCCCAGTTAAATGGCCAGCCTGGCACCTCTCAGCAGAAAGACACTGTGGCCTGGTTCATATGTAACACAGAACCGCGGGTCCAATGGATCCGCAGTTCCGTGCCCCCACTATCTCCACTCTCCCCATTTTTGGTCACTGGGGAGAGTGTCTCTCTGGAGTCAGGGAGATTGCAGAGAGGTAGGGGAGCTGGCTGTGTGGGCTTCTCAGGAGGACAGCCCGTACAGCCAATCAGGCCGGAGTGGAGGAGGAGCTTCCTCTCTCAACTCCAGCTCCCTGGGGCCCAAGTTCCAGTGCCAGGGTTCGTACATAAGAAATGGAGTTTGTGGTGGCAAAACTCCACCCTGACCAAAGGTTCAGAGTGGAGTTTGGTGAGGGCAACTATGGGTCACTTTCCCCTGCAAATTCCATTTCTCTGGGTTCGGACGTTTAGGTTTGGAATCCAGACGTGAAGGGATCTCCAGTTTCCTGTTATGTATGAACCGGGCCTTTGTGGGCCAGTTGGAAATTAAACAATCGGTAAGCTGCCTCTCAGCGGAAAGATGTCTTGCTGGGGCCTGACAGGAATGTTGGAACTCCTACAGAGTCGAGACACGAGAGCAGAGAGCTCAGTTGGAGGCTCCAAGTCCACGAGGGCTCCCCGCTGTCATGTCTGAACTCATCCCGATAATGCACAGCCCTAGTGCTGACCCCACCTGCTGTCGAAGCTCTCCTGTTTTAAAGCGGTGGCATGGGGAGAGGAGGAGAGAGGCGCACGTCCAAAGCAAGCTTGAGTATGTAGAATCGTCGTGCAGTTTTTTGGCTCCTGTCCACAACTCTTTATCTAATGGCAAACAGCAGAATGAGGGTAACTATGGCAGTTTGAGTTGGTGGAACGTAAGTCAACTCTAATGATTCTAAATACACTTCCATATTTAAAGTGTACTTAACAGCATTGGCCACCTGTCAAATACTAGTGCCCAGGTCATATGCTTTCCTTCATAATAGGCTCCCGTTAATAGAGTTTTTATTATTTAGATTTGGCAGGCGTGCATGCTTTTATTGAATGAACTTCCTGCTAAGTTTCGGAGGAGAGCAGTGGTTGGTTTATAGCATAATTGCTCTATATGTTGATAATATCTTTTATTGTAATTGTTTTCCATTGTTTTTAATAAAAGAATCAGAATAATAGGAGACATAGTAGAAGATGATTTCCACCCTTTCATTATTCATGATACTAAAAAATGTATCCCAAATAAGCATTTTACAGGGGGTAAAAAGGTTTCATTCCAAAAGTGCCTAATTTAAATCAGTTTATACAATGAACCAGCTAATGATCTTTAGTGTTGAGAGGTGTAATGCTTTTATTCTTTTTCTTTTTTAAAAAAAAATGAATAGAACTGTAGAGAGATGGGAGGGAGTTCCATTGTGAGGGATATGGTGAGTTTCTACAACCACCTTTTATCAACAGATGGCAACCAACACATGAAAAATAATTAAAAAATAAAATGAAAAGAAATCCAGAATGAATTAAAGTGCTTCTTTGCGTTCCGATCTGCATTTTTTGGTTTAGAATTTTTATGGTGAATTGCCATATTATCTGTTACATCAGTTTACAATGAGGCTCCTATCAGACATAAAACAGATTTATAATATCATTAAAACACAATATCAAAGAATGAATAAGCAATTCAATAAAATTACAATAACGCAAAGATAAAATGAAAGCCTTTTCAATAACAGTTTTATGCAAGAACATTTTGCAGATAAATATGTGTTTATAGATCTTTTAAATGCACATTTATTATCCTGCTCCTAATAGAGCCACAGGGGTTAATTTTTTTTCTCCCTCTGTGTTGTCTTTTATAAGTGGTGCAAAGCCAGCTGCAAAACTCTTCAATAGATTGTTTTTTTGTCTCAGAACTGAATTGAAAGGAAAGAGCATTTCCAGTATCACGGCAAGAATTTGCACACAGATAAGAGTCAAGAGAAGTGGACAGAGGATTTTGGCACATTGTGAGATAATAATGCAGACTGTTGGCATGGTGCTTTCAAAAATTTGAGTGTTCCACCCGAGTTATCTTGTCATAATCCTTACAACAACCTTGTAAGGTAGGTGCATATTATTATCTCCATATTGCAGATGGGGCTGAGAGGGAGTGACTTGCCCAAGGCCGCCTAGTTAGTTTGTGGCAGAGACATGATTCAAACCAAGGAAGTCCTGATTTGAAGCTCAGTCTCCTAGCCACTTAACAACACCAGCCGTCTTTGAGGGTTAGGATGGAGAAGAAAAATGCAGCTATTTTCATGGAGCTACACCTTAAGTGGCACAGCAGGGAAATGCTTGACTAACAAGCAGAAGGTTGCTGGTTCAAATTCCCACTGGTACTATATCTGGTAGCAGTGATATAGGAAGATGCTGAAAGGCAATACTGCATGGGAGGAGGCAATGGTTAAACCCCTTCTTTATTCTACCAAAGAAAACCACAGGGCTCTGTGGGCACCAGGAGTTGAAATTGACTTGATGGCACACTTTACTTTTACCTCTTATTTAGTGTTTCTCCTTTTAATGACAAGTTTCAATGGACAATCTTCCTGGCTGACATCCTGACTAACTCAGCATGAAGGTGCCGGGAAGATGCCTCTGTTCTGCAGAGAGCTATCCTAACTGAGCAGTGTCGAGTGTGTAGTGAAAGGGAGCAAATTTTGGCTATTTGCTCTGCCTCCAGAAGTGCCCTGTCTTGGTGGAAAATATGTCCCTGAAGGTCATGCTACCCTCAAGACATATCTTGGGGGTGGGTTGATCAGATTGTTGAAATTCGGTACCCCTTGCTGTGTGCAAAGGGGCGTTGGTAGTGAGAAAGCAACATAAACTCATCTTCTTTGCGCATCCATGCAGTGCTAGAATGTCACTCATTCTCTGTACCAAGGAGGGCTGAAGCCATAGTAGGGCCTGTGGGGCCCACTGCTCTTGGGGATATTCCAGCTCACACCCCTGAATTTTCAGCTTTCATTTAAAAGAAGCACTGGAAAAGTTTGGTGGACATATCTATCGAGGCTCTGTTTAGGAGGCTTCGGTTATAATAGTCCCAAATAGCCACCAATCATGCGGTTGTTAGAACTCATGCAAAACTAGGAACAGTGGCCAACATCCAGACTAACAACATGCGTGTGCAGGAAACACACAGCATATGCTAGCAGGAGAGGCAGTTTTGCTCAGTCCCTTCCCTCTGCAGGCAATGGTCACTCTTGAAAATACATTCCTGAGGGATGCATGATCCTCGGAGATATATTTTTAGGAGACGGTTGGTTACAGAGGGAAGGAGAGATGGACAAAGATTGTCCTTCTCCCATAGTGCCTGTGCAACACTGTATGCTTTGTTAGTCTGGATGTTGGCCGTTCTCTTGAATGTGGTACCCGGTTTGAAGTTTTGTAGTGCAGTGGCTAGGAGCTGAAGCTACAAATCAGATTTCTCCCATTAAAATATCACCTCTGCTATGAACTCACTAAGTGGCCTTATGAAAGTTACTCTCTCACTCTCTCTCAACTTCGGTCTTTCCCATCAGCATTATGGGGATAATAATATTTATTTTCTGTATAGAGTTTTTGTAAGGATTACAAGATAATTCATGTGAAGTATTTTGAACACTTGAAAGGCTTTTAGTAGTAGTGGCAGTAGTATGGACCCACAACAAAATGTTGCAATATATCCCTGGTGTGCAAATATTACTTGAGTCTGTGTGTCAGCACGGTGAAAGTTTTAGGTGCCATTGCCCTTTAGAAGCAGAAGTGTTTGTGGTTTTCTTGAGTGATTATTCTTCAGGCAGATACATTTCCTTCTCTTTTTGTTCAAGCCCTCCTTCCCCCCTCCTTGCCACTGAGTTCTATTAGCTCCACCTACCTTGTTGTCTGTTAACCGCCCTCCAAGTCTGTGAACATTCAGGTCCATTGAGTTACATTGTGACAGTTTGGGGGAAGAATTGCCCCCCAAGGTTTTTTATTCAGATTTTTGTTGAACAGAAGACATCTGTGAATTATCCCAAGTCTGCCAGTACCTCCCTCTCACCTGCAGGTGCTTCGGCTATGTGTCCATAAGGATCACAATATTTCCAACTATTTTGGAAATTGATATAACATTTCCAGCTCTTTGGAAATAGATATTAAGTGATGATGATGATGATGATGATGATGATGATGATGATGATGAAGAATATTTATATGCCACTTTTCAACAACAACAAAAATCTCAAAGTGAGATTTTTAGCAAAAGAAATAAGAAAATGTCCCAAAGGGACTCACAATCTTAAAGAAGAAGAAGAAACAAAACAAAACAAAACAAAAACCACAAGGAAGACACCCACAAACAATCACTGGAACAGATGCTGTGGTGGGATGAAAAAAATTCCAGATTAAATTTGAGATGAACGCACATTATGTATTTAGTTTTTTAAATATATCTCAAGATTGCCACTTCTCCATAGATCCCACAGCAGTTCACAGCACAATTTAACATCATAATAATGTGATTAAAAGTTCAATAAAAACCTCCGCAGCAACATACAAAAACCAGATACATTACTAACAAGCAGTTGAAGTAAGAACTAACCTTAACCTTAACTGGAGGTGGCTTCTCCAAGATTACAGGCAGGAATCTCTCTCAGCCCTATTTTGGAGAAGCCAGGGAGGGAACTTGAAACCTTCTGCTCTTCCCAGAGTGGCCCCATCCCTTAAGGGGAATATCTTACAATACTCACACATCTAGTCTCCCATTCATTTACAACCAGGGTGGACCCTACTTAGCTAAGAGGACAAGTCATGCTTGCTACGACAAGACCAGCTCTCTCTTAATAGCTTGCTGAGCTATTAAAAAAGCATAATACAGTTTGAAGATTTTCTGATTCTTTGCCTCCTAATTTAATTCATTGTGCTTGATTAATTATGTTTGTGTGTGTGTGTTTTAATTAGGGACTATTGTAGCCCTATTGCGTGCTTTATTGTGTACACATACAGATGGCTATACACACATACAGGTGAACCTCATTCTTCATGGGGGTTCCATTCTCGCCAATAGACGTGAATAGGGAAACTGCAAATAACAAAACCTTACCCCTATGGCAATCCAGGGGTTAGGTTCCTACCCACACAAAAGGCTAAAAAAAGCAGGGAGGGGGCAGAAATAAGAGAAATAAAAGTACTGTACCTTGCTAGCACAGGATTTTTTAAAGACCCACAAAATGGCTCTGCACTGTAAAATGGTGGCTGGAATTGACACCAGAAGTCATTTCGTTCAACAAATTATTACCATGAATTTTTATATACCACTTTTCAACCAAAGTTCCCAAAAGCGGTTTACATCGATATAAACAAATAAATAAAATGGCTCCCTGTCCCCAAAGGGCTCACAACCTTAAAAAGAAACATAAGGCTGACACCAGCAACAGCCACTGGAGGGATGCTATGCTGGGGATGGATAGGGCCAGTTGCTCTCTCCCTGCTCAATAAAGAGAATCACCACTTTGAAAAGGTGCCTCTTTGCGTATAAGGGTTCTGGGTCAATTCCGGCCACTCCAAACCATAAATAGGCGGGTTTTAGCCTATTTTTATACCGCGGATAGGGAAACCGGACCTGTAAGACCCATCCGCGGATATGTGAAACCGCGGTTGTTGAAACCGTGGGTCATGAGGACCAACTGTCTATGCTTTTGTGTCAGTGACTGCACACACTTTCCTGTTAAAAGTCAACTTGGGTACAGACTCCTGGAATGAAGGCTACAGACAGGAAATGCAGGGCGGCCCACCCACTAGTCAGACCGAGCCGTCGCCTAGGGCACCGATTCTTGGGTGGCTCTACATGCCTCTCCAAGCAATCTTGGACATGCCTGACTTGCTTGGAGTGCCCATTTGCTTTTCTTCCTGGAGGGGGGTGGGCTGTGGCAGGGTGGGGGGAGAGGAAGTAAGCAAAGCCGACCTTGTGTTGCTAAGCTTTTCTCTCTCTTTCTCCCATCCTGAACTTTCTCCTGTCCGGGTGAATGAGCAGCCTGCACAGCTCAAGTTAAAGCTAGGGCTGTGCACTTCTGACCTCTGGCTGAGGGGATGCCAAAGTCAATCTTTGCTTAAAGAAGGCCTGCTCAACTTTGCTCGCCCCCAGCTGTTTTTGGACTACAACCAGGGGGGTAGCTAGGGAAGAGGGGGCCCGTGTTCACCCTTCTCCCTGGCAGACCCTCAGCATGAGGGAGACAGGGAGGGGTGGACCTGGGGGGCCCTCAGGAGCTGGGGGGGGTGAGTTCTTTGAACCCACCCACTCAATTATAGCTACACCCCTGACTAAAACTCCCATAATCCCCAGCCTCAGTGGCCAATTGCCAGGGATTATGGGAGTTGTAGGCCAACATCTGCAGAAGGATTGAAGTTGATCAGCCCTGGCATAGGGCATTTAAAACTTTGGGCATGGACCTGAGGGAATGTCCTGCTGAACCTGCGTTCAGCATAATGTGTGAATAATCGCAATATGTGTGCACTGTGCATAGTTCGTACATGTGTTGAACATCATGGCTGAAATCCTGACGAAACTACTCAGTGGAAGTTCCATCGTAACGAATAGGACAAGTTCTACTACAATATTAATAGCAAGTTCTATTACAATATTAATAGACAAGAATAACTTGTTCTATTAATTTCAATGGGACTTCGATTGAGTAATTTAGTCAGGAAGTCAGACAATGTGTGAAGAGGCCTACGGTCTGTATTTGTTGTATGCTAGAAAAATAATGATAATCGGACTATATGATTTAAAATATTCATTATTTATTGATTGAACACATTCATATATCGCCCTATAGAAAATCTCAGGGTGGTTTGCAGTCTAAACAAACAGCAGATAAAAGCTAAACATTATATAAAACAGATTAGAATTACTGTAAATAAAACTTCAAAACAGCATATAATTCAAAACATCATTATATAAGAGCATGTTTCTTTTTGAGTCAGTGGAGTTAGTCCTTTTACTTGCGGAAATTCAAGGGCAGTAATGCATATGGTAGTCTGATCAATTATTTGTGAATACAGTACAGTTTTTAAAAAAACTTTTAATGTATTTGTCTACGTGCATTAAATTCTGGCAGCTCTGTAATGATTCAATGCCCCTTTAGACCCCCACAAAATCTCTGGCCACAAGGCTGGTAGTTGCAAGCCTTTTCAAACTTTATGTGTTAAAGAGGTTAGCTTAAGGAGGCTAGACCCGTATAATATTTCTGTGCCACATTTATTTATCTAGTGTGTTTAGAATATTGATTTACTGCTTTTCAACAAAAAGTTCACAAAGCTGTTTACCTAGCAGAGAAATGAAGGGGGGGGCGGTTGGTTCCCTGTCCCAAAGGGGCTTAAAATCTGACAAGAAGGGGAAAAGGGGAAGAAAGGGAGACCCAACAGCCACTGGAAAAGATGCTAAAGAATGCTGGTCTTGTGATAGTGCTACAAAATCACAAAAGAAAAATAAGACCACACGTGTACTGAGGACACAAAACAACAAACCGTGTGAGTACAGAAAAATATCCAATAGTAATTGCAAAACTTCCAAAAGTAATAAATATGTTTATAAATATTAAAATAGTGATAATACATATATCTAGGATCTAAATCCAAGGATTGTGCCATACACCACCCAAAAGCTCTTGCATGGAAAAGAGCAAAGAAGATATCCCCATACATGCAGGGCATGTTACAAGGGGAAACCATACACTGAATGAATCAAATGGCAGTTTTTCACCACAAGGAATCTACAATGATAATCTATATATTTATTTCTCCTGGGTGTGCCATAGAATGTGCGTCCCGGCACCCAGCCTGATTGGCTAGGCAGTGGAGCTGCCTGATTGGCTGGCGCACCCAAGAGAATTGGCCAGCCAGGTGGCTGAGGAGGCAAGGCGGCGGGCCTGGCGCGTCGGCCGTAGTGGGCCAGGCCACTGTGGCGGGCCAGGCTGCGGCAGCGGTGGGAGAATTGGCTTGCCGGGCAGCTGTGGAGGCGAGACGAGGTGGCGGGTCCGGCACAGCCGCAGAGGCTGTGGCGGGCCCGGCCGCGGTGGCGGCACTCAGCCCGGCCGGAGACTGAGGCGGGGGGGGGGGGGAATAGAGGTAGCCACCCCCAAAGAGTGCACAGATGCTCTGTGCAGGGGTCGGCTTGTATAATAATAATGTCCATCATGTTGCAAACAAGGAAATCTCACCAAGATGATTCCAGGGTACAAGTGATGAAGTGAATTCTTGTTAGTGAGTCCTTGTAAGTCATAGTCCTTGTTGGTAAATCCTCATCCTTATAAGTCCTTGTGGCGGGTACACGGTTTGTTGTTTGGGGTCTAACCCTAACCTCTTTGCTGAACAGGGTCTGCCCTAGTTTGTATTTGGATGGGTAGCTTATATCTGAGCACTGTAAGACGTTCTGCTTATGGGGTGGGGCCGTCGTGCAGTGGTAGTAGGGCATCTGCTTTGCATGCAAAAGGTCCCAGGTTCAATCCCTGGTAGCGTGTCCAGGTATGACTGGATATGATTCCTGCCCGAAACCTTGGAGAGCCATTGCCAGTCAGGGTCAACCAGGCCTGCTTAGCTAAGGCCCTCCAGCTTGTTTTGGACTACAATTCCCATAATCCCCTGCCACAGTGGCCCATAGCCAGGAATTAAGGGAGTTGTCGGTCAACAGCTGCAGGAGGGCCAAAGTTGAGCAGCCCTTGTGTAGATAGTACTTTGCTAGATATTCTACCAAAGACTACCACAGGGCTCTGTGGGCACCAGGAGTCAAAATCGACTTGACGGCACACTTTACCTTTACCACCTGAAAAAGCTCTATGTTCAGTTAGCAGGGCTTCAAGAAGGGAAGGCCAGGTGGAGAACAATTTCTTAGCTTTCTATTACTATATTCTCAGTAAGGTTTTTAGTTTTCGCTAAAGCTGTTCCTGGAGATTCCCCCCCACCCCACCCCAGATATTTTTATTTATTTATCAGTTTTTATACTGCCTATCACAAGACATTCCAAGACGGTTTAAAAAAATTAAAATACAATAAAACTCCATAAAAATCACATTTGAAACCTTAACGCCAGTTAAACAGTAAAAACAATAAAACACACACAAAAAAACCCCCAAACCAACCAACCCATTAAAAAGACAAACAGAAGCAGGAGTGCTGAGAGACCCGGCAGCCCCTAAGGTTGCCTGAACAAATAAAAAGGTCTTTAGTTGTTTTTTAAAAGCATATGGAGCATAAGGAACATAAGCAGCTGCCATATACTGAGTCAGACCACACTGACTGGCAGCAGCCACAGGTGTCAAAAGCAGACATTTACTGGGATGTCCAGAGTATGAACAGGCATTCCAGAGCCTGGGGGCAACAACAGAGGAGGCCCTGTCCCCTATACATGACAATTTAGCCTTTCTCAACATCAGCACATGGAGCAAAGGCCCACCTGACGACCTTGTTGAGCGGGCAGAAACCCTTGGGAGCAGGCAGTCCTTTTTGCAATATCACAATATTTTTCACAACATCAAGCTGTTAACATCTCCCGGATAGCATTTTTAAGAATCACCTGGAGTTGATACCAAATCCTGGGGACTCCAGGCTAAACCTTGAGTGCTGGGAACCTTAGTTCTGGATGGATGGATGGATGGATGGACGGATGGATGGATGAAGTGCCATCAAGTCGAAGTCAACTCTTAGCAACCATATAAATAGATTATCTCCAGTTCTTAGTTTAGTTCTTAGGCACTTTCAGTTATTAAATATGGTTTGTTTTACAGGCAATCTGCTTTTTAATTGTTTCAATGATGGATTGATTACATATATGCTCATCTACATAGTCCCAAAAGTTTGGAATAGGTACCTTTTTGGATACTGAAGGAGAACTGGTCCTGTGGTAGCAAGCATGACTTGTCCCCTTAGCTAAGCAGGTTCTGCCCTGGTTGCAAATGAATGGGAGACTTGATGTGTGAGCGCTGTAAGATATTCCCCTTCATGGATGGAGCCGCTCTGGGAAGAGCAGAAGATTTCAAGTTCCCTCCCTGGCTTCTCCAAGATAGGGCTGAGAGAGATTCCTGCCTGCAACCTTGGGGAAGCCGCTGCCAGTCTGTGAAGGCAATACTGAGCTAGATAGATCAGTGGTCTGACTCAGTATATGGCAGCTTCCTATGTTCTATGTTCCTTCCTGTGCAGCTTCTAATCATTGTTGGGGGGTGGAGGTGGGGAGCAGATCGCCTTTCATATTAATATTTTTCTATTACAATTATGAACCAGAATCAAGATTGCCATAGCAAACATACAAGG